>NC_142508.1:22655000-22945000 GCF_057876585.1 Rhinolophus sinicus
ATGTGTAGGTCATCCTCTCCTGGTGAGAGTGAGGGGCACACCTTCCCTGTTATCCTCCCCTTTTTATTGAAACTGACAAACTACAATGAATTGTGTAATCATAATGGAATTCACATATTAGTCAGAACATATTATTATAAATTAGCCACACTTCAAATATTTAAACACCTTTAAGTCCAAGACACTACTTAACTTGCAAACATTACTTAAAAATGTAAGTTACATTTCCTGTTTTAACAGCTGAGTTTAAGTACTTTCAGTAAATATTGCCTTTTTATAGTTCCCTTTCCTAATTGCACTCTTCTCTCAGATATTTTATTAGTGGTTTAAATTCTGAGCTATGTTTTCAACTGACAAACAAAATAAGGGCTTCTTTATTTCAGTATAGTCAGGCTTCTAAGTTTTTTCTGTTGTAAATGTGATTATCATATTTCTAAACTACTTCCTATATATTCCACGCTGCGATTATAAAGTATGCTCAGATAAAGTTTTATAAATGTTGCATTCAGAGATTATTAAGAGGTGTGTATCTATTTAGAGAAATGTGTGAGTATAATTAAAAACATAGCTAGTATTTTTTCAATTGAATTTGCTTTGATTCAACACGGTTACACATACAAAACCTATACATATGCGCAAAAATCTACAAATGAAATAACTCATATTTGGATAAATTTAGAGTCCCACGTTTACCTGCCCTCCATACATAAAGAAGTATTCCATAGAAACGGATATAAATGCTTCAAGGAGAAACTTTTCTCCTTCTTTCCTCCACAGATCAGCGTCCTGTTCACCTTTCTGAAGTGAAGCCCAGTGACTGAAGCATAGAAAGTGGGGTCCTGCTCACGTGCCATTAACTGCAGTTGGGGTTCTTGGACAAAGTTACCAGAAACTTGAACCTCTTTTTAAATCTCAACTGATGTGTGTCTTGTTCCTTCCCCTTGGTTGGGCATGCATTCCAAGTATAGTCTTGCATTCATCAATGTAAAACAGTAGTAAAAATACATAAAAGGTCATAATAATAACATAAGGAAATTCAACAGAGAGAAATGACTACTGGGAAACTCTAAAGAAAGCAGAATGCTATTTGAAAGCTTAAATTTCCAATAATTCTTACCAACCCAGTCAAAATCTGTTGCCTTTTAACCTGATTTTTGGAAAAAGATAACTCAGTCTAATGCATCCCCCAAAGCTTGACGCTTGCTTTGATTAGGATTTAAAATAAAGTTCTGTTTTTATTTTTTGTGTTTTGTTTTGTTTTGTTTTGTTTTGTAGCACAACATGTTTGCACTGCTTAGTCCTGGCAACAGTGAAACTTTCGGATTCTCACTGTAAAAATCTGCGTTTTACATATTAATTGAAAGTCTTCAGGTTAGTAAGCCTACTAGATCATTAGAATTTGCATGCTTGGGTATGTCCCCACTTTTACATAATCCAAGACGCATACATAAGAGCACACGGAAAAATAAGAAACTCGGTATCTCTAGTGCACTGCTCACCTGCTTGCTTCCTGCCCATCCTCTCTGTTCCCTCCATTCCCGATTCCCTCCATCCTCTGTTCCCTGGTCCTGTGTTCCCTCCATCCTCTGTTCCCTCCAGTCAGAGGGGAATCAAAGAAAGCACTAGACTTGAGAGATAGGACACTCACTGTGAATTCTTTTGGGAAAAAAATGATGACTCCTGTTGTTGTTTTTTTTCAATTAAACTATTTTAAAGTAATCACCACCACCACCCTCTGCCCAGGCACATTCTCTCTTAGCAACTTTTCCAGAACGTGCGAGTCCTGGTCGGGTGACAGCCTCTGTGTTTCTCCCCACCTTTGCAATTACCACAGGATATTGTAACGATTGCTTCTCTCACTTGTCTACTTCTACTAGAAACTGAACACCCTGGACGATCATGCTGTATGTATTTAGGTTCTGAGCTCAACAAAAGTTGAATGAACGAATGAAGAGCATGATATCGCAAAAGTTATAGAAAGTATCCTGAGCTTAACTCTGCTAAGTGATCACGGACTCTCCTCCATTGTAAACTGTACAGGCAGAAGTGATACTGCAAGTTTTCTGGTTGGGGCAGCAGAGTTACTCTGATGGGTTCGAGAGATAAACAATCACTTTGTCTTACAGGATCACAATTGCAGCACAGGCTTCCTCATACCAGTCTGGCTCTTACTATTCCATAACCGTGCTGCCCTTACCCACGTGGGAAGTAAATGTCCGTATAATGTCGCTCAGATTACGTTTCTTTCCTTGAGTGTTTGACATGGTTGAAAGAGAAAAAAAAAGTCAGTATATAAGGTGTTAAAAACCAACATATTTATGTTCTTGTGATTAGTTATGCTTTAGCATTTATTTGACTTTGGAATAGAATGGTGCTTACAGAAAATTCTGGGTAGGATGAGAACTTAATTGTCTCAGTAATAAAAGATAAGAGTTTCAGGATCGCTTTGCATATTTATATTATTTTCATAGAAAGTGAAAAGTAGAGGTACTTGGAAAAACTTTTGCTAACTTACTCCTATTCATAAATGGAACTTTCTTAAAATAAACACTATTTCATAGTTATAATTATGAATGTTTACACAATTATCTCTGTGCTGTGTGGTGTACGAGCATATATACCTGCCTATATATTATCAAAGCCTGTGATTCTGAGTACAAACTGTCTTTCTCATCTCTTCCTCCTTTGCATTTACACTGCTTCTGCCTTAGTTCTGATTTACACAACCTTTTAAAATATAGATTTGGGGATTTTAAAAAATGCTCACACATTGTGAAAAATGAAAATAATACAGATAGCACGTGACCTGGGCAGTTGCATGAGTCCTGTGCTGGGTTTTTTGGGCTGCTGTTGGCTTCTTAAAATTCTCAATAATTTTTGAATACAGGGTCCTGTTTTCATTTTGTGCTGTGCCTTGAAACATTTGTAGCTGGTCCTGTCACCACCCCACCCCTCTTCCACTCCTTTCCACTTACGTAATCACTCTTAACCGTTTGTTACTTCCAGAAATTTTCTGTGTATGTAAGCATGCTTGCATTAGTTTTTCCATCGGTGGGGTTATTCTATACATATTCTATACTTTTTGCCTCCTCAATGTTGCATGACCGAGTTTTTCCATTAAGCAGCCTCCGCCTGCCGAGCACCCATTTCCTCCTTGCCCCAGGCAGCCTCCATACTGCTGCGGGATGCGTTTTCTAATTCTGGTTGTGCTTCTTCTCTGCTAAAAATGTACAATGCTTCCCTGTTGTGTATAGAATAAATTAGTGCCCTGGTAAACAGAACAGCTGTAGGACTATTGCTAGTATGCTGGCAAGTTTGAGTTTCTGAGCACGCAGCCCTGAAAGACGCCTCCAGACCGAGAATCACTAACCTGAGTCCTTTCTGCTAAGCAGCCAGCTAGCTGGTCTCTGCTGGGATCACCTCATCTGAACATGGGCCTTTACTTTCAGACCTTGCAACATCCTATCTCTCTAACAGTTAGGAAAAAGTGACCTTCCCCTTTTCTTACCATTACTTTGTAGAGTTGCTAATAATCAGGCTTGAAATTAGCAAAGACTGTATTAGGAACTTCATATCTGTGTGCCCCCCAAATTCTTATGTTGAAACTCTAACCCCCATGTAATGGTGCTAGGAGGTGGAGCCTTTGGGAGATAATTAGGTTTAGATGAGGTCACAAGAGTGGAGGCTAATCCTTATAAGAAGAGGAAGAGACTAGAGTGCCCTCCCCTCCCCTCCCCTCCCCTCCCCTCCCCTCCCCTCCCCTCCCCTCCCCTCCCCTCCCCTCCCCTCCCCTCCCCTCCCCTCCCCTCCCCTCCCCTCCCCTCCCCTCCCCTCCCCTCCCCTCCCCTCCCCTCCCCTCCCCTCCCCTCCCCTCCCCTCCCCTCCCCTCCTCTCCCTGCCTTGTAAGGACACAGCAAAAAGGCAGCGAACAGAAGCCAGGAAAGGGCTATCTCCAGAACCCAACCATGCTGGCACCCAGGTCTTGGACTTCTCAGGCTCCAAAACTGTGAGAAATAAATATCTCTTTAAACCACCCAGTCTATGGTATTTTCAGACAGACAGGGAAGGAGGCTTTTAGCTTTCTACAGAATTGATTAATCTATAGCATAGGATTAGGTCATATAGACTTATTATTTTACAGATAAAGGAAATGAGTCTGAGAAAAAAATATGTCATGTCCAAAGCCATGGAATTTAGTGATGAATTTAAGTTAATATCTACTGCCCTTCAGGTTAATAGATTGTGACATCTTGGAATTTTCCTGAACCTTCTAAATTCTGAGGTCGGAATGGTATTCTGAAAGAGCTTAGAGAAGTCTGACTGTTATGGCAACAACTGCTTTCATTGCTTCCAGCCCTGCATTTCTAAGATATAAAGGTTAGATTGTCCAAGTCGGTGGTTAAATGTCTGAGGAGTAGCCACTCACACACATGTGTGATCACAAATTACTCAAGGTCTCTGAGCTTGAATTTTTGTACGTGGAAAACAGATATAATATCTACCTCACAGAACTCTGATTGGGAATAAACAAGATTTTCACTTATCTGTTTAATCAATAGATATTTATTAAGTGACTACCGTGTTTCCCTGAAAATGAGACCTAACCGGAAAATAAGCCCTAGCATGATTTTTTCAGGATGACATCCTCTGAACATAAGCCCTAATGCATCTTTTGGAGCAAAAATTAATATAAGACTCAATCTTATTTTTGGGGAAACATGGTGTTATGTATTAAAAACGGTGTAAACAGTGAGAGATTATGGCAGTGATTCAAACACATTCCCTGCCCTCATGAAGCTAACAGTCCAGTCAGATGGAAAGTGGGAGAAAGCAGCACACTTCCTTGCCCAGGATCAATGCTCAGTGAATATTAACTGACAGTTAATAATTTCTAAATATTTGATTTTTAACCCTTCCCTTTAAAAAAGGAACTAATACTGCTGCTTTATCTGTAGAGATAGCCTCAGTCATAAAAAGTGGGGTATTTACATTGGAATCGCATTGAAGACATCAACTCTCTGCCCTGCCCCTCACCCTGTCATCTTCTGAAATCATTTGCTAGTAGAAAATTTGAACATCACCCTAATCTGAAAAATGGGCATATATTCAGTCCAGTGCCCTTTTCTTTGTGCATTAATAGAGCTTTTTATTTTTTTTTAAATCAGTTTTTGAACTTAGTCTTGCCGATGTGCAAGAGTTTACAAACAGTTGGTAAGGAAATGCCCCTCTAATAAAAAGTGCTTTGAAAATCTGGATGAGGCTTACTTACTTCGTGGTAAACAAGCATCTCAGTTCACACGTTCGAGAGCTCTGCCGGAATCTACCTAGTTAGTCAGAGGGCGTCTAGCAAGAAGACACTGCGTGTTGGAGAAATCAGCTTAGAAGCCACACGAAAGGAAAAGCAGCTTAGTGAGGTCCATGCGAGACCTGCTCGGGAGTGTGAAAGAGATCAGGGAGGTTAGTGTGAAAGACAAGGCCGTGCACCCAAGTCAGCTCCAGCAGAAGTGAGTCTCACATGCAGGAACAGTTCAGTGTTCGTGCAAGCTACAGAGGTCTCTTTTAACGGCAGGGCCTCGCTACAGCTGCAGCTGACACTGCCAGCTGCTCTGAACCGCCAACTGTCAGTGGACATGGCAAACTCTTACCAATTTGTGCTGAGAAAACCAGCATGGAATTGGATCAGCACAGGACATGACTTTAATATCCTCCATCTGTCAAGTAGACTTATTTGGAAATAATTGAGCATTTTTGAGCAAGAATTGTTAAGTCTCTTCTATGATAACATTTACCATTTACACAATTCAAAAAGCCAAACTGCATTCGGGGAGTTATCTTCTGCGGAATGAGAGAGCAGGAATTGGTCTAGCAGATACAACAGTAGGGCCGTTGGTGCTGCAGGGGGCTTAAATTAAAGGCTCCTCCCACTGGATCAGAACCTA
This sequence comes from Rhinolophus sinicus, assembly GCF_057876585.1. Lineage (NCBI taxonomy): Eukaryota > Metazoa > Chordata > Mammalia > Chiroptera > Rhinolophidae > Rhinolophus > Rhinolophus sinicus. The sequence continues at coordinate 22,660,940 of NC_142508.1, forward strand.
CCTTCCTTCCTTCCAGGCACCGCTGCAGCTGAGGTTTAGTTAGGACACCATATTGGCAGTTGTGGGGCTGCCAAGTTATTTCTCTCCAGTCACAGGTCCTGTTGTCGGAACAACTAAGGCAAGGTACGATCCATTGGCCTGAAATAGACAGCAACACCTCCTTTGGCTCAGTTTCTACTGCTGCAATTATAGTTTGCTAGTAACTTTAGAATTCAACTATGGTGCACCATCACAGAACTTGCAGTGAGAAGAAGATCCCTTTTATCATACAAACCCAGTGCCACAATGCGTGACCCGCCAACCAAACAGAATTGCAACGTGTAGTAATGTTCGGAAATAACACAGTTCAAGCTGAAATCAGGTCCTACATGAGTTCTGTTCCGTGAAACCACATACTTATAAAAAATTAAGTAATCAGGTACTACTCAATTATTACTTATTCTTAAATAGTACATTAGGCACTTAATAAGACCAAAGCAGATGACAGCCACTAATATTGAGGCAGTTGGACACCAGTATTCATTAGCCGAATTCATGCTTAGGTTAGTAATCCAATCATAGACATATTCCCTGCTCTCAATAGAGACAAGAGATAAGAGAATTACTTTAATATTCTGATTGTGTATTATTTTGAAGACTAGTTCCTTAATTTGATCGATGGTCTTTTTGGTGTGAAGCTCTTCACCTCTTTTTAGCTCCATCGCCTCTATTTCTTTAGCTGTTAGATGAAGTATGTACTGTTCTACTCACACGATAAGTGTGAGGATTGAATGGGATACTGTATTCATGTACTGAGCACAGTTAAACATCATCTCCACCTGTGTTACGAGCAGACTTCAGGCATAAAGTAAGTCACAAGCTTTCGAAAATATTTATAAGATAAATGAATATTCTCATTGCCTTTAAGATCTTTTCTATTGGATTGATAAAGTTATATGCATTCCAAACACTTTAGCTTTTAGTGTGGGTAGATACATTAATAATTTGTTACAAAAAATATCAAGAGACGATTTCTGATTTTTCCTTGTTTATCGTTTCAGGAATGGAGTGGGAGCTAGCACCCTGAATGCGGAGCGTTCATTCATCTCCCTCGTGCAGATTGGCCTGAGGCTGCAGCGATCACCATGGGCTCTGCCCTGCAATGATCGGTCTTGTTCATGTTACTATTACAGGTTCTTCTTCAAAACCTTGAGGAGCTAAATAGTCTTAGCTACTTTTTGAGGTAGAAAAGAAATATCCGAATGGCTTGATCCATTCTGGCTTTGATTTGTGGTTCTGCTAACAAAAGTATCTGGTGCAACATTAATTTTAACGGGAGGAATTTCTACTTTCAGGGGATGGATATGATGCAGTTTACATTTCATGACCTCAGGGATGACAGAAGTGTGTATGGGAGTGTGTGTGTGGAAATAGTTACAAATAGTAAAACTTGAAAGGCCATCTAGTTTATGGCTTACGAGTTGATCACTGAAAGGAAAAAAAAAAGTGGGTATATTGAGAGAGAAACTGCGGGAGATAAATATTACTCTCTATGAGGATTTTCATTTAATACATTATTGAAGTATCTACCCTATTAGATGTTAGGGTAGATACTAGTGTTAAAATACTACAACAATTTAAAAAATAATTAACATTTTCATCACAGCTGCCAGATGCTACAGATAGTCTGAGCACTTTAAAGTATTAACTAATTTAAGCTCCTAATTATAATGTTAAACCTCAAAAGTTTATAATCAGGTTAGAAGATTATAATTTATATATGTAAAATAATTATAGCATAATAATAGATAACACATAATTGAGTAAAAATATCTGTGAGGTACTGAAAGAGCCTGGGCTTTGGGGACATAGCTGAGCTCTGCCTCCAGCTAGCTCTGTGGACCTCAACACTGCACATTGGGGTCATGGGTAAAGCTTTTTTAAATTGTCCATGCCCCGGTTGTTTCCTAGATTGATTAAATCAGAATCACTGGCTATGGGACTCAGGAATCAGTATTTGTTTAATGCTTTCCATATAATTCCATATGCAGCCAAGTTTGAGAACCACTGTTCAACTTGTACAGATGACTTAATTTTTTCTCTATATGGAAGATATAGCACCTGCCACCGTGCCTCCTACCTAGCAACTGACGAATATATATTACTCCTCCACCCCCACTTTCAGAAAGCCATGACTGTTGAGAATAAAGAATGCATCATGGGGGCCAGAGTTGTCTGGAAGGTTCCATGGCGTACATAAGATCAGGTCTTAAGGATACACACAATTTAGAGAGATGGAATGAGTGGTACTGTAGGGACAGTGAGAAGGAGTGAGACTGAAGAAGTGACTCACCTACAGAATAGACTGTATACACTAGAGAGAAAAAGGTCAGCTGGTGAAAAGGTGTTTCTCAAGTTTGCATGTGTACTCTGTAGCAATAGCAGATACGATGCAGAAAATTCAGGAGTGTGGGTGTTTTGACATCCAAATCTGTTTTATAATTTTTCTGTGTTTTTTTTTCAGTCAAAATACAGTTTGCTTTCTAATTCTGATTTTGCTCTGGCATCCAGGATTTGTAATCAATAATCAACTCCTTCACGTCTTTGCTTGGCCTCTTCTAATATTGTCTGATTTAGACACAGCCTCAAGTTTAATACTTGTTGATGAATTCTTCAAGAAAACCTCCTTCTGGAAGAGGCTGTCCTTCATAGAGATGTGCATTCCGTGGGCATATAGAATCCTCCTGGATGGGGTTGCAAAGGCCCTTGGATCTCTTCCTTTCCATCATTCTGCTAAACTGTGGTCCACAGAGTTAAATGACAGCTGTGGGATCACGTGTTTGTGACAAGGCTGGACCACAACTGAGGCATAAGAGTCTGCAATATGCTGATTCTTTTGTCATGTTGGACGAGGTCAGCACAAAATCATCACTTGAAAATGAAATATGGCCTAACAATCTCTTTGGTAACTCTTATAGGAAAACCTATAAACAAGTTGCTTTAATGAATTTATCTTTACTTTATGTAGCTCTAAATTTATTCAGTGGGTTTATGTGTTGACAGACTATGTTGTTGTTTTTTTTAATTGATAATTTTCTTTCTAATAGGATGAGGGGATGTTGGGGACATAAATGTGCTTCTGCTAATGAGATTATATTTAGTAATATTTTGAAGGGCTCAGTTTTCATCAGATCCTTGAGTATCCAAGAGCACATGCATTCTCTTCCCCAGACACCACCATCTCCACTTTGCTGACAGCTAATTTTGTACAAACTGAGGCCCTCTTTGGCCACTTGTTGCTAAGGCTGAAGAAATAAGCGGCCAGATGCAAGCACAAAGATCCAAATATGGGTGCAATTAGTTTGTGGGCATAAAATCACATGCCCATAAAAAGGACGCCCGATTGGACCTCTAAAAACTGGCCCCAATGGTTCATACTACTATATATTTATACAGTCATAACACTTTGCATTTTTGTATTGGTTAACAATACCTTTTTTATTGTGATTTAGTAATACTGCCTGAAATGGACATCTGTATAACATCTGCAGGACTAGAGTTCCCTGACATTTTAAATGATACCAGCTCTTAACTAAAATTGTCAAAAAGAAGGATATAAATTCTATGTTACATATTTAAACATTGAATTAATCAAAGCTGTGATTTCTGAAATAAAATATGACATGTGTTTTGGGGGATAACATTCTGAGGGATAAAACTGCCTTTGGGAGAAGTTATTTGATTTATAATTATAGCTTTGTATTCAATGCAAATTAGATTTCACCCGTTGAAGTGAATCAGACTGAGTGATAGAATGGAGAAAAAAATTCAACTTTGTGATTTAGAGCCATGGGGAGATGTGAAATTATATAGATTATAGCACTAAGTCCTGACTCTATAATGCTATAAAATAAAAAAGTTTTTACTTAAGAAGAAAACTATATCTATATTTTCAATATTGAAAGCATTAAAGTATAAGTTGTCATATTTCCTTGCTAAAATGAGATATGATAAAAGCTTTTGTTTTCGTATCGTAAAATGAAATCTGAACTATTTTCCTTAAAGGTAATTCTCATTCAATAACCATTGTATAAATTTCTTCTTTCTCCAAATTAGAAAATGAATTTTTTCTTGTTAAGTAACAGATTTTATTCTTAAGTTTGTATATTATAGTTAAATTATTTTCTAAAGGCTAGAAATCAATGTAAGAATTAAAAAAAATCCTGTCACTCAAAATTATGTTAGCTAGTGTTATTGAAAAGACATTTTTCACTATCATTACATCAGGAAGGTGAGAAAATAAGTCCAATTCTGTCAAATAATTGTAATATGCTGTGAAAATCAGATTTTTGGAATCAATTTGTGGCTATATCAGCTAAATCTAGATCGTCTTAATGAACTTCCAGTGTTGTCTATCATAACACCTTCTTTCATTAGGAGGGAGTCCTACCTTCAGGGAAGGAAATCACCTCTGGCAGCAGAAATTTCATTCTTGCAAACTGTTGTCCCCAGTCTCACTCATTCACTTTGAATCTTGAGGTCTTTAGCACCTCAAAGGCCAACCAGTTATCCCTGGTTGGTTGTGCCCTGGATCCTCACATTCTTCCGTGGAAGGCAGGCGGCCATGGATCTTGGTGTTAATTCCACAACCATTTTTAAATCATATATTAGACAGTGGAAGATGAATAAGGGACAATCTCTGCTCCGGAGAAATATATAGTCTAGTAGTCATCAGTAAAAACTTATTGCGAATGCGCCTTTGAATAATAGTACACATACACTGTAATATAAATACATATATCTCTATATGTACATATTATGTCCATTAAAAACAAAAATAAGAAGAATTAGATAAAAATAACTGTACATGTATTTCAATCATCATTGGCTTCATCCCTGTGGATTGTGCCGTGCTACTCCCTCCCCTGCTCAGATGTATCATTCCACTTTGAAGACTACTGATTAGAGAAAGAGAGAAAAACATGTACATTAAACACTTGAAACCTAAGAGATAAGTGCTATTGCAGACATGCGCCCAAGGTATTCTGAGAGCACAGCAGAAAAGCTAATCTGAGGGGTGGGGTAGTAAAGAAAGGCTTCCTGGGGAGGAAGACACAGCATCAGGAGAACTAGGCCAAGATGGGAAGAAGAGTCGTAGAAGCAGGGAATAGCTCGGATAAGAGCCTGGAGTCCTGCAGCAGCATTATGGGCATAAAGTGAGGCCAAGAGGCTGGAAGGAATTGGGAGAGGTAGGAAGGGTCAGATTGTGGAGGTCTGGAATTGTCAGATTAAGGATGATGGGCTTGATGGGAGAGTCAATTTGGGGGGCCTACCTGCTCTAAAGAGGCCTAGCTACACAAGTTGCCAGAAGGCCCCTGTTCTATGGTGGCCTCTCCTGTAAAGACCAGGCACATATCAGGGCCTGGCCGAAGTTACTGCCAATTTAGTGGACCAGAAGCTGCCATTTCTTGAATCATCTCAGTAACGTACATTTAACTTTTTGTTGAAGAACTTTTGATTTGGCTCCGTAAGAGAAATAGCATTAAGTTGTTTTACGATTCTCATAAATGGGAATCTGATAAAAAACAAACAAACAAACAAAAACAAAAGACCTTAACTAGACATGGGTGTCTCCTTTGTATGCAAGAGTATATATCTCATTTAGCTGAGAGAATTCTATCATACCACCTGACACACCGTAACGGGCAAATCCCTCTTTATGCACTGACTATAATTCATTATTTAGAACACATGTTCAGGAATGGGGATATGCCCACGTTTGTTAACTGTGCATGCCAAATTGCAATTCGTCCCGCCCATTTGTGAAACTCATTTTCCAGTAAGGCTGTGGTGTGAAGTTCATGGCAAGGATAGAAAAGCTCCTGAGTGTTTTTTCAGACTTTTTGGATGAAGGGGGACCTGGGGTCAGGAGATTGGAGTGGTAACCAGGAATCTCAGAGAAGATATTCCCTGCTCCTCTTATCAGCTTAGAGGCATATTCAGTCCCAGCTTTGGCTTGACCCCACTGGTCTCCACTGAAAGAATGGGTGTTCTGGGGAAGGAGAGACTGGAAATGTGGAGAGTGGCCCTGCAGGCTCTCATTCCAGGTCTGCTCTGGGTTAGGATTAAACAATGGAATTTGAATTTGACATCACAATTCTCCTGCCTCTATTAATGCTCAATATATGGGAGACATTAATGATCATTCCCGAATATATATTTTTTAATTAAAGGAAATGATTTAAAACTGAACATGTATTCTTTGCAGCCCTTTGATTCACAAGATCAACAGATATTTCTTTTGTTCCTGCTATGTAGAAATTATAGTGCTAAGTGGATTGATACAGTGTACCTGAATCAGACTCCTGGCCCTTATGCAATGACAGCCTGGGAACACTGACATGAAACAATTAATTACACGCTTAATCATTTAAATAATTGTGAAAACTGCTATGGAAGAAAAGCACAGTGTACTATGGGGATACAGAATCAGGAAACAAATCCGAGGCTAAAGGAAGACTCTGGCACAAGGAACATATGAGCTGAGCTCTGTAGATGAATATGGATTAACTAAGTAAAAAGCAGAAGGTGAAGAGAAAAGTATTTGATTAATCAAAATATTTCACATATTAAAACAATGCATTTACATTAATTCTATGTGCTGCAATTCAAACGAATGAAAAAGTAAAGTATTACCTTGATTGCTTTGTTCAAAGGTAGTTTAAATAAGGATATGTTTATCTATTAATATATTAAAGGATTTTTTTAAGAGTAGTGATATCCAATGTGATAGTCACCTTTTGTGTCACCAGAAGGACAAATCTTTAGTTCAGATTGTGAAATGGCTTCAATGTAGTCAGAAGAAATAGGCTGTAACCCACAGGTTTCCTCTGGATGAATCAGCAAACCACAATCCTGCATTAAAGTGATAGAAATAAATTAGCTGCCATAATAATTAACCTGACCCACAGTAATAAAATCGAAAAAATAAAATTTTCTGTGCCAAGTAACGTTTATGGATAAAAAGGGGCAATTCTTATGTACCCTTCTTTGGTTATTGACTTATCAATAGTTGTTTGTGCTACAAGGAGCTACTTGCATTAGGGGATTAATATAAATTCTAAAAAAAAAAAAAAAGAAAGAGAGAGAATAAAAAAATAGAAAATAGAAAACAACAAAAAAGAAAATATATAAATTCTAATGACAATTTAATATTATTTTGGCACTGATATTCATGTATTGCTCTGTGAATTTTTAAAGAATGGTTGCAAGTTTTCCTTTAAAAATATACCCATGTGTTGACACATTATAAATATAATATACTCTAATGAAGAAGAATATAATCCTCTAATATTGTGGAAAAGACAGTTAATGAGAGAAAGGAAATGGGGACTATCGTAGAAGAACGTTAATTTAATAGGGGGATTTTCTTTCAACAAACATTTATTAAGGACCCACAATATGCCAGAAATGTAGTCAAATACATGGATTTTACCCAAAATATATTCATGTAGTTATAAGAGCAGGTAAACCTCACCACAATGAATATCATTTCAGAGGTGTGGTTTGGACTAAGCAGTGCCATCCATAGTTTGACAGGTCCAGCAGGTCGGACCGCAGTCACTTTCTCTTAGCTTTTTCTTCAAAGCACCAATACCTGCTGCGTCCTCCTATCCTACCTCACCTGGTTCCATTACCATCCTTTCACCAGGTTCTCTCAGTCTGTCACAATTTAGGGCAGGTAAAATTGCTGTAATCTCTGTCAAGAATGCTTTCCCCTCATTTTGCATGGAGAGCGTCTGTAAGGTCTTGAAGAGCATTCAAGGTCTCAGCAAGAAATTCTAGCACAACTAGGTACCCCTGCTTTTGTCTGTGTCAGCACCATTTGCTTCCTTCATAGTCTCACCATTTGATAATGTTTATTTGTGTCTTTTCCACTAGACTGAATATCCCATGAGAACAAATAATGATTTTACACATCTGCCCAGTCCCTGCCATACAGTAGGCAACAATCAGTACTTATTAAATTCATAAAAGGTTAGAGTTGTCTTCCTCTTTATATGATACATTCTCAGCAATGGAGAGAAATAATTGGATTGACCTCTTCTTTGCTCTGTAACTCTGCCTATAATGAGCAATTTCTAGTCACCTTTCCTCATGCTCTGAAATATCCTAATCCCCAACTCAGATTCCCAGATCGCACACGAAAAGGTCCAGAATATCAACGGACAAAAGGCATGGGGTGGTGTACAGACTCCTTGAAATCTTGATTCAGTAAACCTATTTTCATTTTTAATTCATGACTGAAACTAAAGTTTAGGAGACTGATTAAAGATTAGGAATGTGATTTGTATTAAAATGTTCATTATAATAAAGCAATTAAAAATAATACAAAGTTTATAATAATGTGAGGAGTTTTTAGTATGAACAAACATCTGTGAATAAGGGGTGTGTGTGTGTGTGTGTGACATTTATGTATACATTTATTTTTGGTGGAGACGGGACCTTTTTTAAGGCTAGAAAAAAATGTCATTATGCATGTATCAGATTAAAAAATTTTTACATTAAATGTTAGGGAAACATTACCATTACACACTGCTGATGGGAGTGTGAATTAGTTTGTCTACTTTGGAGAACAGTTTATACTAAAACTAAAATTCACAGACTCCATAGCCCAGAAGTCAGACTTCTTAAAGGCTAATCTAGAGAAACTCTCATGAAATGCATAAAGAACATATTATAAGGATCGACCCAAATGGACTAACATGGACAGATTTCCAAGGCACATAATTAAGAAAAACCAAAGAACATGTTTTGTTACAGGACAATGCCTGCCATATGAAACACATCATGGATGTGCCACTAAGTCACCTAAATTCAGGTATTTCAGATTCAGTTGTGTTCGATTTATTAATCATATAGATATTTTTCATTACATATAATCATATATATACATTCAAATGATGTTGAAATATTTCTAAAAGTCTGTATTTAGTTAAATCTTTGTCTGAAAATTATTGTTTGGGGTCTACGTGCTGTGTATGTTCCTGATTGTGCCCTAACATTCGTCTGGAGGGTATTAGAAAGGGAGTCCAGACCGCAGCTGCCTAATCCTAGCGAGTCTGTCCAGCTGAAGCCCTGCATGTAATTGGCACACATCAATCAATGAGGAAAATGTACTATTACGTGTGCTGATGGCTTGCTCTGTGGGAAATAAGCTCAATCACTGATGAGTGGATGTGGGCTATTTCAGATAGGTTAGTCATAGGCAGTCTTTCTGCAGAGATGACACCTTAATGGAAGAATGCAAAAAATTGGGGGATGAGAATTCCAAGAAGAAGGAATTGCATGTCAGAGCCCATGAGGTGGGAAAAGGAGTTATCTGACATCTTCAGTAACAACAACAACAACAACAGCAAAAAAAGTTTTTTTAACAAACTGATATGCCAACAATCTGTATTTTAATAATCAAATCATAAAATCTTTTCTTCAGATGGCACATCCAAAGTTAGGTACTATAAACTCTTAACTCCGATGAAACGTGATTCATTAATAACCTGGTCCTAAGTACTGTGGGTACATCTTTAAAATGGAAAGGTATTAATTTAATATCTAGAATGTACAAAGTGCCATACGAACAATGCGAACCGCTGACCACAAGAGACATCGTCTAACTCTTCGTCAGAAGTTTCTTCTTAATCTTGAGATGAGATCTGTATCTAATTTGTTCAAGTTACGTTTTTAGGTGTAGCTTAGAGCAAATTTACTATAATAAGCATGTTTTCTGATCTGACATTAAAGCTACTGAAACAAATGACTGGCAATAGAGCATGATAATGCCTTTAAAGTTTCAGTGGTTACACTTTCTGAATCCCTAGGACCCCACATATGAACCCATGTGATAAACATAGTGAAGAACACAGAGGAGCACAGTGTAAGTAGGAGGCGCTCTGTGACTGCTCCCGACACGTAACCCATTGGCCTTGTCTTTTGTTTGAATGGTTACTGGGCCTGGTGCTGTTTCTGCCTCAGTTGGAGTTTCCCATTGGGCACCTACTGTACAACCGTCGGTAGGTCACCAGTGTTGATTCTAACTAACCAGCCACGACTCCAGTAAATTCCAAGACAGGACCGGCATCAAAGACATATTGCAAAGGACAGACAGAACAGAGACTGAGAGATGGACGGTAGATTTGGAAGTAAATAAAATTCAAAGTCACACCCTCTTCTCTGTAGTTTAGGCCAAATAATATTCTGTTGGAGTCTGTACTTCCTTTTGAATTTCTCCTGAGAAGTTAATCTCTGTTTGCAGTTCATATATCCTAATCCTGATGTTTTGGAAAGCCAGGGCAGCCTGCTTGGAGTAGATATTAATCATTTTCTAGGAGCAGTCAAACAACGTTACCCTTAAAGTTGAATGAAACAAAGCACATGGCCGAATACAGACACATGTCCAGAGACTGGCTGAAAAAGTTAAGGGAGTTAGGAGAAGAAAAAGCAGTATCAGTACAGCTGGGCAGGCTCTGTGCACGTTTTGTGGGATAAGAGCATAGTGGCATACAATGAAAGGTGGAGGGAGGAGAGATGCAAGACTCACATTCAATGATCTCAAGCAATGCAGCAGACAATGTCAGGTAACTGCCTACACAATAGCCATTCTCCCTTCTTGTTTTCTAACAGAAGGACCTTTGTTTTGTTGTAGATAGCAATGCATCTAACAGTGAAAAAACCAAACAAACAAAACTCTACTTCCCTGTCTCCTTTGTAGAGGAGACTGTATGACAGAATTCATACATGGCTGTGTGACAGAATTCTAACCAAAGAAATGTAAGTGGAAATCTGCTATGGAGTTCTGGAAAAGTTTTGCTTCCATGATGCCACTTTTTGTTTGTTACTCTTGTTTCTTCTTACTGCTCGGAATGCAGATGTGGGCCTGAGAAAGGAACAGCTATGTTGTGACCACGAGGCAAACATGAGCAGAAAGAAAGACCATGGGCTGCCTACCTCTGCATTTCTTGCTACAGGAGTAAAAACAATCTCCTACTTGAAAGTGTAAGATGCAGCCAAACTGCTCTCTTTCTCTAAGAGTCTCATGAGACCTATCCTTCTAAGGCCATATGAATTTTTTTGAGTATTTCTTTAGATTTTAACAGTGATTACCTCTACTAATAAAAAAAGGAGGCGGGGGGAGAAGAAACAACTTAATCTTGGCAAAAAAAAAAAAAGTCATTAGTGTCTCTCATTTCTTTCTTCACAGGTGTGATTAGTAATTTGGTCAAGTTCAGGCATATTCCAGAAAATGAATGACAGCTCTCCTGGTCTTAAGTGTCTAAGTGTCTTAAGCCTCCGAGTCTAAGTACACTAAAAAGGTAATGTTTAGCAGAGTTGGTTAACATGGCATTAATCTCAGAAAGTTCCACATTTAGAGTGTATCATTTTGCTAGAGACTTCACAAATTCCTGAGTGGATTGTCATAGCTCGCAGTTGAGTGCAATAAGATAATTAACAGGGATTTTCTTGTTCAAACATGTGCAGAGTATATATGTTTAGTACATAATTAAAACATTTACTTAACTTTTCATGAAGTGCTGCAGTGACTAACAGGAGATGTTAAGGTGCCGTTGGTTTTGCCCCGTGCTGTACCCATGAAATACATGACCACTATTTCTTGTTACCAGGTCCTCTGGAAGCCCATTTTAGTTTCTTACAGAAGTGTGTAGCCACAAAGAAATTAATGGTATTTGTCATTTGTAATGTGATTTTGCTATATTTTCAGAGAAATACCAAATTGGACTATTTGATCTGGTAGGTGCCATTAAACTTTCCCTACTTTTTTGGCCCCATGGAGTCATTCCTTTAAGACGAAACAATTCTCCCCTTCTCCCATTAAAATGCCCACCTAACTTCAAAAACATACAGTCATTCCCTGTGGCACACAGTTTCTTCCAGAGGGACTCATTCCCCCCCTGCCCCCCTTCCCCGGGGCTGCTGCTATTTCCAGTAAGTCAGGAGTGACCGCTCACACTGAACAATCCGGGCACAGTCGCCTCCCCCCAGAAAGGCAGAGTCCCCTTCTAGATCAGGAAAGTTCATTTTCCCGTAAGAAATGAGGTTCCTGAGGCACGAATTTTGCTATCTTTTCCCCAAGGAATCAATTATTTTCTGTCTGCTCATTATCTGTAAATTTCACAACTACTTTCCCTGTATCGTAGACACCCAGCCATAAATACCAAGTAGCTATTGTGTGGTCCATAGTACTAGCCACCGAATGAACAGTTTTAGAATAATTAGCTGAGGTATACATTAGCAATCAGTAATTATAGCATAATCCATCAGAAATTATAGCAGAATCCATCAGTTTACGTATCATGGTGATCCTAAAACTGAATGTTTTTCATGAAGAGTACAATGCATATAAATTCATATTAAAAGAGACTTATATCCTTTATGGAAGGCAACTTGGAAATATTTCACAAACATAATTATACTAAGAATTTATCCTAGAGATATACTTTATCAAGTCTTCAAAGAAATTTACTGGAGCGCTTTCTGTAATAGAAAACTTGATACAACTTAAGTGTCCAGCAATAAGGAACAGGTTAAATAACTTCTACACCCATATAATGGAATATTTGGTGATTCTTAGAAAAGAAGGATGCAGGTGAATGTATGGAGAGACATATAAGATATTAAAGCAATGAAGCAAGTTGGAAGACATTATGTACACCACAAATTTATTTAAGTAAAATAAAGTGGTAGATGTTACATATGTTTACTGTACATACATAAATTCTGGAATGATCCATAAGAAACTCTGAGCAGTGGCTCTCTTAGAAGATTAAATTGATAGGCCAGAGATGGGAAAGCCAAAATGAACTTTTACTTTTTACTTTCCGTGTTTCCCCAAAAATAAGACTGGGTCTTATACCCTATTTCCCTGAAAATAAGACCGGGTCTTACATTAATTTTTGCTCCAAAAGATGCATTAGGGTGTATTTTCAGGGGATGTCTTATTTTTTTCATGTACAACAATCTATATTTATTCAAATACAGTCATGTCATCTTCTGGAACATCGTCATAACGTACTAAATGCATCCGTCTGGCTGAGATCTTAATGGGGGCTTATTTTCGGGATAGGTCTTATTTTTGGGGAAACATGGTATGAGCTGAAGATTTTGCCAATAGTATGAAACACGCTTATAGACATATTTTTAAAAATACAAATTTAAGTAAAGAAAATAATGTTGAAACAAAAAAGTAAAATAATAGAAAATAAGAAAAAGACTGATAGCTCCTTTGAAGGTATCTTAGTTCTCTAGGGCTGCTGCAATCAAGTACCACAGACTGGGTGGCTTACATCAACAGAAAGTTTTTGTCTCCCAGTTCTGGAGGCAGAAATCTGAAATCAAGATGTTGGCAGGTTTGGTTCCTTCTCAGGGCTGTGAGGACTACGGGCCTGTACTATCATTTAATACGATCCTGTGTTCACAGAATTGACAGTTAATCAGAGGAAACATAATTAAAAGGGAATTGGGTGAATATTCCAGGTAGAAGAATGAGCACATGAAACATTCTGGAATTGATAGAAAACATGACCATTTAAGTCCTGAGTGAATGGTGTTTGGAGAACAAGATAGAAGTGGGTAGAAATGAGTACAATTATTTTGGAATCACGATTACCATCGTTGGCTCATTCTAATGAAACAAAATTTAGGATTGTGGTAATAAATTAAGCTTCTTTAATTTTGTTCTGTTTAAAAACTCTTATCAGTTAAGTCTCTTAACTCTATCTCCTTTCATAAAACTTATTTTAAAAATTTATGGAATAGTTGCCTTTTTCAGAAACTACAAAATTAAACATCTTTATTGAGGAGTAAGAGACATTTTGACATTTATTTACAGTTTGTTCTAATAAAATACTTGCAGTAAACAAGATTTACCTACATAAACGGCCTTATTTTGAATTTTAACGAAGATGAGTAGCTAGCTAAGTCACTCTGCTTTGTACAGAAGGGATCTCTAAAAGCATTGCTTTAAAAATGGATAATTTTCAGTACTTGATATTATCAGTACCTGATTTTAGTGTAAGTTTACAAATGTTTCCAATTTTAATTGTTTTTAAAAATAATGCAACTTGGTGTTGGGTAGTAGAATTATATATGCGGCTTGACTTGCTATTTATGTTTGGAGTTCATGGTCTTACTTATATATAACACATTAGAATCCATGCTGTAATGAGCCATCACATAACATAACGCTGTTGTGTGTTTCTTTCCTTAAGCAAACATCAGCTGAAAAAGGGACACACATGATACTACCTAAGACTTTTAAGTTAGTCCCCAATGGATTCAGGGAAAAGGTTAATTGAAACAAATTATAAGCAGATGAATTAGTTCTACTCAATTACTGCGAATCAATATTTGAAATACTCCTTTATATTTCTCCTGCATTCCAAATGCCTGAACTAATATGCATTTTTCCCTTTCGTAAGTTCGATGGCCTCCAAATTAACTAGGATGAGGCCAGTGTGATCTGCTTGCTGAGGTCCATTTAAAAGGCACCCTCTATTCTCAATTTAGAAATACATGTGAGTCTCTGGGTTGTGTAGAATTTGGACCAAAAAATTTAGTGAGATGGGGCCTGTGGAATGACTAATGTTTCCCACTTCCGGTGAGCTAGAAACTCCAAGGCAAGCAGCCTTTGTTGTGGTCTTTCAGCACTTCTGGTTTGGGTTCCAGATGGAATCCAGAAGGGTCGATGTGAATGCAAATGAAAAGAAAGAATCAATTTGTATGTTTGGATATTTGAAAAAGTTCAGTTCTTTGTGAACAAAGAAGTGAGGAATTGGAACCGAATGCATGACCACGGGCTCTCTCATACTTTGAAGAATCGGGATTAGTTTGGGAAATGACAAAACAGTAACACCAACAACAAAAAGAAAAGGTTATTTCCCATTTGAAAGGAGCAAACCTATTATTTGCAGACTGAAGCAGAACAGTAGTGAGTGAGAATAGGCAGTAAGCTACAGAGATACTTTAGAAGACAACGTTTAATTGCTGCGTACTTATCAGTAATGATAACACCAAACATAACAAGTGTGTATATCACATATTAAGTAGCAAGAAGGCTATTTACAGGAGGTATTGACACTCAGAGTGAACATAGCTACCAACGCAGTTATTCCAGCATCGACTGTCCCACTCATAAATAGTCCACTAATAAAGCATATGAGGTTGTGATTCTTAAAAATGTGGCTTTGGCAGGGAATCTTCTGCTTGCGTGGCACAAATAGAGTTGCCTGTTTTAATAAAACATGCAGTTACACTGGACACCATATGGGCATTTCTGGACACCATGTGGGCATTTCCTGCCTGCTTTCATCTTGGTAACTATTACACAAACACACCTATACAGGCACACACAGGTCCATACACCCAAAGATCCTTAAGAATTGGGGGGCTTTAAAACTTGAAGGGAACTTATACCAAGTGACATGTGGAATGAATTATGCTACAAAAGAATTATCTCATTACATGTATTAAGTTATGACTTCCACCTGTTTTAATGGTAATTGTTTAGTATTAAATATTATTTTTAAAGATTACCCACTTATCAGCATCTTAATACATTCACAGTTAAGCTCAAAGCATGCTAAATGAAGCTAAATTCTGTCTAGAAGAAAACGCTGATACATTCAAAACTGAACATCCAATGATACTGTGAGATCAAAAGTTAATATAATTTTTAGTATAAACATATCCTAACATTATAAAAATTAGATACCTATGAAAATAATTGTGTTATGATGGGACAGTCCTTCTATGTAGTTTTATATTTTCATGCATATTAATCAGACTTTAAAAAATATTCTAAATATACTATAGGAACAGTTGAAAGGTAACTCCTCTAAGATGTTTATTAATTACACAAGGAAAAATGTAACTTTACAGTGGAGAAACCCAGCCAACACTCCTGTCAGCAAGTGACCAAATGAAACACATCGTTGCTGCAGTATTCTTTCCACAAATGTTTAACTTCATATAATCAGGGAAAAACATCATATCATCCCAAACTGAGAGGCATTCTAAAATATAACTGACCTGCATTCTTCAAAATATCAAGGTCATGAAAGACAAGGAAAGACTGTGGACTTGTCACAGATTAGAGAAGACTAAGAAACACGATAACAAAAAGCAATTAGGGATGGTGGAACAGAAAAAGAATATTATTTGAAAAACTAGTGAAATCCATATAAGGTGCTTGGTTAAGTATATATATTGTACCATTATTAATTTCTTAGTATTTAAAAAAAAATTCTTAGTATTGATTATATTGATAAAGTACCATGGTCATATAACATGTTAATATTAGGGAAAGCTGGATTAAGTGTATTTGGGGACTTCCTGTAACTCTAAAATAAATTTTAAACATTAAAATATTAGTTTATACAATTTGATAATCATAGGTTAGAGTTTTATGAAGGGCAAAAATACATTAACAATAGAAAAATGTTCTAACCATTAAAGGGTTTTTAAACACTTTTGTTGGAGTTTCATACAGCAGAGAAATGGCTCTGTGTAGTCACATCTTATTAGAAGTCATGGATAAACTGGAATTCCATGGCATAAATTGTGATCAATAAGCATACGGCTCTTAAAAATTGTGGTAATTGTGGGAGGACAGGCCACAGGCTAACGAAGAGCTAAGGTACACCTACTGTATTTATGGACTAACTTTTTGGGGGCACCGATCGCCTGATGAGTTGACAAGGAGATGCCATTTATAGAGAACCTGGGTTACGCCAAGCACCAGGGTCGCCACTTACACATCACAGCACTGCGACTTTACAACTCTTTGAAGTAGTATTATTATTCTCATTCCGCAGATGAAAAAATAAAGGTTTGAAGAGTTTGGGGGAAGCTTTTCTGAAGTCAAACAGTTTAATAAGTAAAGTAGCTAGAGTTTGAGCCATGGGTGTATCTGACTTCAAACCCACGCTTCACAGACTGAAAAAGAAAAGAAAACAAAACACAACAAAACACACTGTACTAAGAAATGGAGATCATGTTTGTAAAATATTTACAGACCAATTAACTCTTCATCAAGGAAGACTCTTTTTTCGTGGCTACAGATGGCATCCCTAAACATAACCAGCTGCACTTTAAAAGGCTTACAGTTGGTCAAAAGTGGGACTAGGCAAGAGTGAGAATGATTCAGGCCAAATCTATTCCCTCCAGTGGAAAAAAAAGAGCCTCAAAGCACCTTTCCAGCACATGCTTTCTTTGTCACTCAAATAATTTTTAACTTTGAATAATAGCACTGCAGGAAACTACTTATTAACTAAAGACTTAAAATTAATTCCTCTGGTAGACAATGAATAAATATTTTATATATTCATGCGTGTCATCAAGGAAAATATTTGTTTTAATTGATTTTGAAAATCAACTACTCATTTGTCATGTGTTTTCAGTTCTCCAAAGAAGTTTATAGTTTATAACATTGGTTCGCTTTTTTCAATTGATTCCTTTAGCAGACATCCATTCAGCATCTCTAAGAGCCAGCCACAATCTCTGCCCTCATTGGGTTCTAGCAGAGAAAAAAGATATGTAAACACACAATGGCTGTAGAAAGTGCTAAATGCTGTTCTGAAGATTGTTGTGGACACAGTACTGTCACAAAGGAATGTAATCGACTCTGTCTTACAAAGGAGATTACAACTTGAAATATATCGGAGTTCACCAGACTTGTGGGAGCTGATGGGCTTTCCAAGCAGTGGAAACAATGGAGGCAGGGTTGGGGGTGGGTGGGTGGGGGGGCACCAAAAGCAATTGGTCCTCTCCTGTACCAGTGTCTGCAAAAGAGTGGGCATCCTTTATACCTGAAAACCAACTGAGCCCTGATTTATAAATCACTAATTTTTCTTCCCTGCTGTGCCTATTAGCTTGGGATTCAGTACTTAGCCATAAAATTCACAAGACAATCTGGAACAGATTGGTAATGGATTTTGTCTACTTGTGTTCGGGGACTGTGTAAAGCATATGATGTCAGTTACAAAACTCTGAGGCGGTTTGTTCAGAACCCAACCCAGCCATATCAGTCCAGGCTTTGATATTGTCAGTTATCAGCAAGCATGCCCAGTGAGGAGTTGGCATTTTCCAGTGGAAAATGTGCTATCTTCCTTGGCATGCAATGCAGAATTAAGGTTGCCTGTTTTCATGGAGAAATGAAAGACTCCATGACCCCAGTTATAAGAGAAGGTGTCCTGGAGAAATTTCAAGATATAAGATTGTTATTTAGCTTGTCTTAAATTCCCCCTGGGCTTTAAATTAGCTCATTATTTCCTGAACTTGAATGCTGTTGCTGTGATTTGATCATTACTATTAAGCGGTTGTCACAACTCACTGTGTGGGATGAAATGACTCTTTCATTCAAAGCCAAGTCTGGTGAATGAGTCCTTATAGATCACATATCTCTAAGTCTCCACAGCTTTAGCCTCAAAAGGCTGCTGCTATGAGTCGGGCCAGGTTGCCTCTCTCCGCTCAGCTGAAGTCACCGGGTCTTCCTTCCTTGGCCACATGCTCAGTGGACCTGCCTTCTGCCTTTGCTTCTCCATAATCCACAACCAGGTGGCATTTCAAGCTGCTCTCTAGAATATGTCACTTCTCTGCATTAGTCAACAGCTGTTCTGGGATTCTGCTGTCACCCATCAGATATGCTTGCCTAGCAGAGCTGAGTTACAGCTAATATTGCTTTAAAGTCAGACCCTGGCTTTGTTCTAGAACTTTGCAGTTGTCACCCTGCCCAGATCTGATACTTTATTGCTCCTCAGTGTTTTATCTTTAAAAGGCCAACTGTGTCTTAAGGCTTCGCTGTATTGGCTAACTTTGACAGGTCAAAACAAAGTGGACATAGCTAATTCCCACTGATTCCCCTCTCCTTATGCCAGGTGTTTCTTGTAATTGGAACTGTGTACATGACTGAATGATTTAACAGCCAAGGCTGATAATTGGGGGGAAAAAATAGTATCTGGGAGGATAAATTGCTCAATAGATTGGCCATTATTTTTTATCATTCCCTATAGTGTTTCATAAAGTTTCAAAATACCATTTTAATTGTAGTACTCTAAAAATTTTATTGAAATAAAAATGATATAATAATTTAAAGAGGGGCAGTATGTTCCCAAAAGTGTGTTCCATGAAATATAGGTTTCTGGGAAGTTAACAAGAAGGGTGTTATGTCAAAAAAGAATGGTGTAGACCAACTAAACTAACTTTTGGCAAAAAAAATGAATAAATAAATAAATAAATAGATTTTGCTTATTTTTCACTGTTAGTAGTAAGGCGTTCCACCAAATTTTTGTAATTTAGTGAAGCTGATTTTAAAAATGTTTAGTAATTTGTCATTGTTTATACTGGATATAAGTTAGCTATCTCAGAGAGTTTTAGTTTCCTGAAGAGAAAGTCACTTTTGATGAAATCCCTTTGACCATCCATTAAATAATCTATGACCAGGAGAATCTATATAAACTTAACTTTCTTGGTGACTAGTTAGTGTCGAAAATACTGGACTAAAAAATCATGTGGAATCACTTGTTCTATGATGGGGTCATGAGTGAAAAACTCATACCGTGTTTCCCCGAAAATAAGACCTAGCTGGACAATCAGCTCTAATGTGTCTTTTAGAGCAAAAATTAATATAAGACCCGGTCTTATTTTACTACAGTATAAGACCGGGTCATTTAATATATGGGGTCATATATTAAATTATATAATATAATATAATAAAATATAATATAATTTTATATAATATTATATTATATATATAATATAATACTGGGTCTTATATTAATTTTTGCTCCAAAAGACACATTAGAGCTGATTGTCCAGCTAGGTCTTATTTTCGGGGAAACACGGTATGTGGCAGCAAAGACCAAAACAAAAGAAAATACCACAAAGCTATCTGGAAACAACTGACATCATTTATTGTGGTTTTTTTTTAATTATAAACAAAAGAAATATTGTGTGATGATAGACATCTGTCTGGCATAACTAAGAATCATTCCTGGGAATAAATATATTCTTGCGTTAGCTGAAAATTTTCCTTTTTCAATAAATCAGACATTATACACACAATATAATCACATTCTATGGATACATCAATTTCTTTGTTCATTTATAACCATTTTCCTGGGTATCAATAGCAAAAGTCATCATTCAGGCTGTACACTATGTGACTAAATTTAACTTTTAAAATGAGATTTTCTTTCTGAAAAATATCAGTCATATTTCATGTGCTACATCAGATGTTTTCCATTATTAAGCCCCTGAAATTGATTATTATACTAAGGAATTCTCCTATGAAATTCACTTGATGCAAAGCACTGGAAAACAGTGATAAGAGAGGAGAAGTGTCTAGATCTAACATTATTAGCAGTACAGGGATTGAGGGTGGGTGCAACTGGCTCATGATGAATATACAGGGTAGCAAGAGCGAACTCAATTAAATACCCTTATAAGTTTTTTTTTTTTGCATTGATCCAACATTTCTAGGGTTTTTCTTTCCTCTCTTGGAAAATTTTCTTACATATATACAAAGAAATTTTATTTTTTATTTGCAACTACATTTTATGAAAAACGAAGATATGAAAATACATAAATTTTATTTTTAATTCCGTGGATTTCAAACAAAAATATTACTTGTAATGAGAATAAGACATTCAAATACTTTTCTCACAGTTTAAGAAAATTTTGTAAGTATTGTAAATCAATAAAAATTAGAAGATGATTAGATATTGTAGAGCAATATTAAATGGCAGCAGAAGTAGACTGAGGATTAGAAAAAAACAATTACTGATGAAATTGTATCTGGATATTAATAAGAACATGTATCCAGAGATTTTCCCTTCATTAGTGGAATAGAAGAGAAAAAAGCAATGTTTTAAAAGTTCACATATTGGTTTCAATAATTTAACATGTAATTTAAGAATATATGCTGGAGGACTAAGACTTTTTTGATCTTTTTTGCTATAATTAATCTTAAGCTCCTTAAAAACCATTTAATAAGTATTCTCAGTGAATTTAAGTAGCAATATATAGGTAGTTAAATGAGTCCTTTCTAATGATTTTAAAAATGACTGTGATCATTTCCATATTAGGGAAATAAAAAGCATTATTAAGTGAAAATAACTAAAATCGAATAAAAAGAAAAAGCTTGAAAGTCCAAATTTGACTTGTAAGGGAACATCCATGAGTCTTTCTTAGAAAACAGAAAACGAATACAGTTAGAAGTCCATGCGTTCTGAAATTGTGCCTACCACAAGTAACCACTGTCTACTTTAAGACCACAGAGAAAGCCACTTGGCGCTCTTTTCTGAGACTGTATAAAAGGTATTAATGTAAATATTGAGGGAGGCTATATCTTCAATTTCTTTTCACTTATAGCCAAGAAAATTATTCATCATTCACTTACGCAGGGATCATTTGTTATGCTCTCACCAGATATAAGAAATAGAGATGAACAAGATAAAATAACCCCCGTTTTCAAAAAACACAGGGTTAAAAGGGGGAGAGATTTGAAGGATGAATAGGGAGAGAAAAGGAGACAAATGTCTTCAAGAAAAGGGTATAAATATGCGAGATCTAACAATCAGAGAGGTGTGGTGTGCTTTAGGAACATGAAAGACACAGGTGTGGCTCAACCTTAGGTTTTGTGGGAAGCAGGGAGCAAAGCATGGCTTGATACAAACTGTACTAAAAGGGTTTGGTTTTATCTTCCCTCTCCCTCATTCACTTACTTCTGTATGTAGGTATGTATATATTTATAACATACATATATGTTCATCAGAAAGTAGGAAAATAAAAAATAAAATTAAAAATAGGTAAAGCACAGATAACATTTTAAATTTTCCCATGGCTCTATACATACGTACTGTATTTCACGTGTGTATTATACACGTAGTATTTATTACACGTGCATGTGTTTTGCAAAAATGAAATGAAACTGTTCACTATCTTTTGCAACCATTTTTCCCCTGATAATATATCATGAAGCTGATGGGAGGATATTAATGGTCATAGGGATGGGATGGGATACTGCACATAACAAAGATTTGCACGTAAAATAGAGAAGCTAAATTGAAGAGTGCTAACTCTAGCAGGAGGACAGTGGGTAATGAGACTATTATAGTTATTCAGAGGGGAGGTGATGGCAATCTGAATTAGGATGGGGGCAAGAGGCCAGGATATAAGACATGTGTAGGAGGAAGCTCAAAGCAGGGAAGGAGAGGGGGGAAAGCTGGGTAACTTTGGGGAAACTTTGGGCTACGGGATGGACAAATGCGAAGGGAGAAGATGTTTTATGAAGCGAGGTGGAGGAAGAGGTGTTCATTTTAGTTTTTGAGCCCTAACTGCTTGTGGCATATGTAGGCAAACTGCCCCCTGAACAGTGGGATAACTTGCTAAAATGTAGAATGCTGAAGAGGGGAAGACTATTGCAGAATTTACCAAAATGCTGTTTCTCAGAATCGGAATAATGTTTCATTGACTATTCCCTCGCTGGAGGTTATGAGAAGTTGCTCGAGTCCACCCAGCGATGATTTTCAGTCTTTCTGGAGTTATGATGCTCCACCATTGCTTGTTCAGCTTTGTGTTTCCTCTTTGCTCTCAAGAAATCCACCGCTTTACCCATGGCAGGGCTGGGATACAAATTTTTTGGCATAATAACCCAAATCCTTCATATGTGAGATCAGTTTCTCTCACGAGAGTGCCTCTCCCTTACTCTTCGCATCACTATCCTGTCCTCCAGCCGCAGAGATCCACTTGCTGTTCCCCGTCCTGTCGCCCGAGGACATTTGAAGAGCACACAAAATCATTACCTCTTGTGAGACATCTTTCTTTTTGGCTCCCACTCCCCTTCCTGACCCAAAGATTTTTTTTCTCTTTGCCGTAATGTAACACAACAGCTTATCAAACATATCATACTCTATTTTAACTACCATAAGTGTATCTTCCTAGTCAAGCTTCCTTAGATATATAGATCATTCTATCTATCTATCTATCTATCTATCTATCTATCTATCTATCTATCTATCTATCTATCTATCTATCTATCCATCTATCCATCTATCCATCTATCATCTATCTATCTATCTATCTATCTATCTATCTATCCATCCATCATCTATCTATCATCTATCTATCTATCTATCTATCTATCTATCTATCTATCTATCTATCCTCTCTCTCTGTTTGTCTCTCTCTCTCTCTCTCTATTTGCCCCACAATCTAGATAACAATAACACAGACAATAACATCTGACAAATAAATCTGGGTTTTAAGTCACCTTGGCCATTGTGGAATATATGAGATGGTTCATGCCATATATTTAATCAATACTAAACATCAATTCAGTTCTCTCCCAGCTTCTTGGCATGTAATGATATCTCCCTTGGAAATAAGAAAATCTAAAATTAGTTCTCTTGACGAGAAGAAGCAATGTCTCCTAGTGATGTATATAAATGCACGGAGCACTTCCTTGTGTAAGTTTCTGGCAGTGTGTCTGAGAGTTGGGCTGATTTACATTTTTCACTTTAATATATAATGTTGTAACTGATACAGTGTTGATGAAGGTGCGGGGAAACAGGCACACTCATATATTGTTTATTTGGTAAAGTAATTTGGCAAGGTATATTACAGCTTAAAATTTGCATTTGTTTTCATCTATTAATTCCACTTCTAGGAATCTTTGATACAGAAATAAAAATGGATGTATGTAAAGATTTTTATGTAAAAGGATGATCATTGTAGCAATATTAGCGATAGCAAAGTATAAGAAACCATCTGAATGCCTGTCAATAACAGACTAAATAATTTAAAATAATATATTCAATACATTCATAATGAAATATTATGTGGCCTTTAAAAAGATGGAGGTAAGTTTATATCTACTGATCTGATATCAACATACATATTAAGGTTGGGGGGAAAAGAAAGTTTCAGACCACCATTATGGCACAGTTGCATTTATATTTAAAAATACATATGTTTGCAGATTTGAATATAGATATGGAAGGATTTGCCCCCACTGTTACTATCAGAGAGTAAGAATGGGTGAGTAGAATCAGATGAATGGAAAGCAGAGTTTCACCAGCTAAGTTTTCTTAATGTTTTTCTTCTGTAATACTGAGTAGTTTTGCAGCCAATAACAAAAACATTAATTAAAAGAATAAAGAAAAGTTGTATGTATTGATTTATAAAGATATCCACAATATTGCAAGTAAAAAATGTATGTTACAAACAAAATTTATGTTGAATTGTCTCTATTTTTGGTAAATATCTATTATAGTTAAAAAGTTAGATGTGTACATACCAGACCATGATGTTT
The DNA here is from genome assembly GCF_057876585.1 of Rhinolophus sinicus. Taxonomy (NCBI): domain Eukaryota; kingdom Metazoa; phylum Chordata; class Mammalia; order Chiroptera; family Rhinolophidae; genus Rhinolophus; species Rhinolophus sinicus. The sequence continues at coordinate 22,685,301 of NC_142508.1, forward strand.
GGGGCAAGAATAGAAATAATTTGTATGGTTTGTTATATACATTTTGTATTGTTTGGAATAAAAACAATAAAAATGGTAAAACAAATCATAGCTTGTTTTATACCCTAGATATGTTTTCTATTTTTATTTATTTTTTATTCTTTCAATTACAGTTATATTACTATCCAATGCTATATTGCATTCAACATTATATTAATTTCAGGGGTACAGCATAGTCGTTAAACATTTAGAGTGTAACTTAAGAAATGATTCCTCTGATAAGTCTATTTACCCACCCAGCACCATACATAATTACAATATTATTGACTGCATTCTGTGTGCTGTATTTTATATCCCCATGAGTATATAACTGCCAATTTCTAGATATATTTTTAAAAGTTCTGTGCAAATGAAATTTTAGTAAGGAAAATTATATTTTAATTAGATCAGTAGAGTTTTCAATTATGTAAAATATTCTGTAAAGTGAACATAATTTTTATGATATTAATATTCATGACTCCCAGCTGCCCATTTTAGCCTAGCTTGCCCTTCAGAGAAACAGAAGTCAAGGGTTCTTAATTATCTGTTTAAAACTTGGGAGAGAAAAATGTCATTATTTTGCTTTTATTAGCCTGCTCAGGGAAAGCTCCATGCCCCACTCCTATGTATTCAGTTCCTCTTTTCCTTTTTGAGGGACGGGATCTGTCTTTGGCAGTTGAAACTCCTTTTAGCATTGGTATGTAGTAGTACCCTACCCATGAGGGATATGTTCCAGTTCCCCCTGTGTATGCCTGAAACCTAGAGAGCATCAAACCCTATAGATCCTGATTTTCCTATACATACATACCTATGATAAAGCTTAATTTATAAACCAGGCATAGTAAGAGATTAACCATAATAACTAATAATAAAATAGATCAGTAAGGTGGGAGGGGGAGAGGTAGAAGAGGGTAAAAGGGATCAAATATATGGAAATGGAAGGAGAACTGACTCTAGGTGGTGAGCACACAGTGTGATATATAGATGATGTATCACAGAATTGTACACCTGAAACCTGTATAATTTTATGAACAATTCTTACCCCAATAACTTTCATAAAAAAATAGAAAAATTATAACAGTATACTGTAATAAAAGCTGGCTACTGCGTGACTCACGGCGGGGAGTGTGTACAGTGTGGAGATGCTGGACAAAGGGACGACCTCACGTCTCACGTGGGACAGAGCTTCTCAGAATGAAACACAATTTAAAACTTATGAATTGTTTATTTCTGAAATTTTCCATTTTATATTTTCAGAGCATGGTTGACTGTGGGTAACTGAATTCACGGAAAGCAAAACCGCAGATAAGATGGGGACTAAAAATCCCGAGATAGTGGCTGTCTGGTCCGCTTTCCCTTCAGGAATGAGCTTTCCTTTCTCATGGGTGTTAAGGCCTACGTTCCAAGGTCAGCTTCTACCAGCCCGTCTAAGGTATCAAACTAATTGTCTGGGTAACTTTCAGCCGTCCACCTGCTTACAACCCATAGTTTAAAGAGCCTTTTAGTTTCTGAATATCTAAAATTCATTTGAACAGTTCACAGAGTTTTATGTCTTCAAAGTGAGCAAAATACTGTATTAGCTAGAACCCAGTATACACTACAGATGAACGTTTTGGAGAAATTCAAGAAAAGTAAGCAAAATGAGTGGTTTAAGTTTTATTTCTTTATATAAAATCATATACAACTCAATCTCCAGTTCAGGACTACTAAGAAAGAAAATTATCTTAGTTTTAACTGGAGCTTAATTTTCAGAAAATAAAAATACAAACCACAATACCAGAAACCTCTAAAGGTGTGAAGGAAAGATTATATCCAAAAATACCTGAAATAGGCTGTCCTTAATATCAATTGAAGAATGACCAGAAAAATCTCTCCACAGTGTGAAAAGTGAACAAAAAAGTTTAGAATTACTTAGAGAATGAAAAATAAAAGAGAGATGAAATAACTACTTAACTCCAAATGGCAGTCAGTGTTGCTTCACAGATAAGGAGGATTTCTAAGAATCGTACATTGTAAAAATTTATATAATTTGTCTATTTCTGATTTATAAAGGCCTATATTTACATTGGCCTCAAAACATGGGAAGACTTTTTGTGCTTGATAACATATATACATTTAAGAAAAAAATCCTCCAAAAAATGGAAAATTATAATCATTATTATACCCATTCATAGATACAACCATGTAGTTTTTTCAGTGTTTAAATTCATTTTAAATCTTCATCAACAACATACACTTTTTTAGAATGGCCAGCCTTTTCTTGAGTTAACAACGAAACGAAACCATACCCCAGAAAAGAAAACCAACATTTTATGGAGGTGGCCTGCAGCCCCCACTTGAATCATCAAGATTAGGCAATGACCACTTTTTGGTTATATTTATCTGACCATTTTCTGTAGGAAAGAAACATTACTAGCTATATAAAGCTTCAACACATGCTGCACAGAAAGGACTATATAATCTGCCATTATTTCTGCCTGTAAATGACTGCATGTCTAGCACTAGCCTGGGGCAGAACTGGCTGCCAGGAAACTTGACCTGCAACATGGGCTTAATGAAGCTGTAACTTTCTGTTTATAATTCTTTCCACTTTTAACTAGTATTGTATCCAGGGGAAATGAGATAATGTGCCTCTCCTTTTCAGATCATCTGGGCTACTGACCAGTCCTCTGTGATGGGACAAGCAACACAATTGGACACTGCCCGGGTCCTGTGACCTGCGCTGCCCACAGCTCTGGGGGGTCAGGCAGACCATGCCCAGGTCGGGCACCTGACGACCTTCCCCCACAGCGGCAGAACCTGAGCTCTGGCTCCCTGTATGTGTGCTGACGGGAAGACTTTGAAATCGATCTGTATAGAGTTTCCTTCTGCCTTTTCCCAGGTGAGAACGAACAAGGTTGGGCCTATCCAACACTTTTAGTTGAGAGAAGGTTCCCTTCAGCATCTCCAGCCTTTTTCTGATCCTTTTTCTCATTCAGGGGCTTCGAATTTGTAAATCCGTTATGGACATTTAGGCTTCTGATCTGTTGAATGTCTAAGTCACCACAACAAGAAAGCAAAGGATATTACTACTTTTGTTACCTAAGCTTGAGTTTGTCTAAAGTTTAGTTTGTAAATTAACTTTAGTTTGTCTCTTAAACTCCCTCCCCATAATTTTGAAACAAAGGGTTTAAAACTGAGATATCATTAAGTGGTAAAAAAACAACCAAAAAACAAAACAAAAAACAACAACAGCATGTTTAGAGTAGGGATTCATTGTCCTGTGAGTGTCCTGAAATGTTGGGTGTTGGAGAAAATACAGACCATGAAGCTCTCCTTTCTGAGTCCCTCTGTGTGTCCCCTCCCTGAGTGGGGAATGGGCCAGGATGAGAACAGGCACAGATGTGGGAGTTCTGATGGAGAAGGGGGATGTCTTGGCCTTTATGACCCCATGTAGTGACAGCTCTAAGACCTGGGACCAGCCCTGCGACATATCCCCAACTAATAACAACTTCCCACCTTTGCTCCTTTCTTTTTCCCCCTCTCCTACTCCTTCCATCCTTCTGTCCTTGGGCACTCAAATGTGATCTCTGGGATGGTACAAAATGGTCTAATGGCAGAGTAGAAGCCATGCTACAGGGGCTTGGCTGTTGACAGAGGAGGTGGAAAAATGGTAAAATGGCCCAGGAGTCAGAGAGGTAGAGAAAGAATTCTTTTTAAATATGGAGGTGACTTGTATGCTTGCTGACAGAGAGGAAGGAGTTGATAGAAAGGATGAGTTTGAAAAATAATTAATTGATGGAGGAAGGCTTCCAGGAGATAAGAGATAGTGAGGTTGAAGGAAGTGGAGAGGTTAGGCTTTGAGGGAGGGGTACCTTCCTCTCAGAGAGAGGAGGAAACCGTAAAGGTACAGAAGAATTTAGAGAAATTGTGGATTCATACCAGCTGACTTTGATCTTGTTAATGATCTGTTAGGGCACAGGGATGAAAGCTTGAGGAGAGTGGAAAGATTTGGAATGGATGGATCATGTCCTTTGGTGGTGGGCCAGGTGTGTCATCTTTATTTATGATGAGTTGCTCGTCAGCATGTCTTAAAATAGGAACAACTGGCTTCAGAAATGAACAAAAGCCTAAACCTGAAGGAGGGGATAATTCTAGAAAAAAATCCAATCAGCATGTTTTGCATCAAGCATGTTTTGAATACACAAGCCTTTCTAGAAGTGCTTTGGAAAAGGTATCAGAAGACCTCGGTTATTGCACCAACTCAGCTACTTAATAGCTTAACTCGTTTTGGCAAGATCAGTAATTATTTCCAAATCAGGTTCTTAATTTACAAAATGGGTATCCATTAAATCACTCAATAAATATTTACTGACTGCCCACTACATGCCAGGAGCTCTGTTAGGGATTGCAGTCACAATTGTAAATAAGACACACTGTCCTCAAGTTTCCATCAGTCCAGTGGCTCCTTCTCCTCATTCCTTTACCAGGAAGGTCAAATGATATAATATGTCAGAATGTGCTTTGATAATTCTGGAGCCCAACTGTGGAAAAACAAAAATCTGTAAGAACGTACTCTTTTTCTTGAAATAATTATCCTGTTGTGATTACAATCATAGTAATGATTCCAGTTTCTGGATAGAAGACTCTACCTCCAAATGATGCCCTACGGCTCTGGCAGGCTTGGATCTCCTTCCTGCATGGCTTCCCAGCCAGGCATGGCCGCCACCATCTCTCATTGGGAAACAGAGAGCATGGCTTTCCACCAGGCTCATGATATCCTCGCCACTTCCTCATGTCTCCAATAGCTGGTTGCCCTGTTCCTGTGGCTGGCTCCTCTGAAGACATCAGTGCTAATTCGAGCAGGGGCACAGCACAGAGCTGTCCCAGCAGCCAAGTGTAAACCCGAAGAGTTCTTTGATCTTCAGCCTGGTGCATTCTTTGTGTGGTCAAAACTTTGGAAGGACAAGCTCAAAGTGTATGTCTGGTGATTGGAAGCCAGGTCAAAGGTAATGTTGTGTAGAGAATTTCTGGGAGTCGAATTAAGGAAATTGCCTTTTCTTTTTGATGTCTAAGTCTAGAATAGAAAAAAATATATATATATATTCCCTGAAATGTATCCAGGAGTTCTGGCAAAGTCTATCATTACAGCTATGCCAAGTTTTCATTTCTTTATATTACACTTAACTTTCTTTAGCATACTCAATCTTGCTCCATATTTCCATTGTATCTAACATTCAAACATTGTCATCAGTGGGACAGGGCAATTTTCCTGTGTTTTGGGTTCAGGCTAAGGAGGGAGTCCATTTCTAAAACCAGAATTTTTCAGACAAGAAAAAAAAGTAGGCTGCAGATTAGGTGAAGAGCAGTGGTAGGGAAGAAGGTGAAACTAAGATTGCTTCTGTCTTCTTTCGTGAAGGACTATATGAGTGAATCCAGAAATTAGATTTCTAGAGAGCTTACCAGATGGGGCATCGGACAAGCACCACATATCTAGATGTGTGAAAAGCAGCAAAAAGCTGTAAAGAAGGCATTACCTGGGCACTCGTCTCTAAATAATTCGTTTCAGTAAATCATGTGATCCATTGGAGTACGTTGATAGAAAAGTATATTTTCCAGAGTTTCTTCCCCAAGCTCTGGTTCTTGACCTTCTCATCTGACACACATTTCCTCCTGTCTTTTGCCTCAGATCTCATTTTTACAAAAACCTAAAGATTTATCTGGTAAAGGCAAAAACCCCCACGTGTGTTACAGTGAAGGTAGGTTTTTGTTTGTTAAATTTTGGCACATGGTTCCCTGCCTTTCCTTGTTTACTCTTCTCTCCATGGCTTTCCTTGTCCTCTGATTTGCCTTGAATGTGACTATTCTGCTGTGAGTCACCTTGACATTGAAAGCCTGAGAGGAGCAGGGAGGGGCTTCCCTGCGGTGCCGTAATGACACCGTTTCTCTCACTGTCATGTCCTATGTCCTCAGTAGCTTCAGCCCAGTGGTGTGATTTGTTTCTTGGCCTTATAAAGTTCATTTTTCTTCAAGTGCTCTACCATGCATTGGTCTCTATTAAACTTTCTATTTAATTCAATCCCACAAATATTAATATTTACTGATAATTGTGCTTGGTACAGTGTGGGATCAATATGTGAATAACTCTCTCTCTCTCTCTCTCTCTCTCTCTCTCTCTCTCTCTCTCTCTCTCTCTCTCTCTCTCTCTCTCTCTCCCTCTGGAACTTAAAAACGTTTAGGGGAGGCAGCCAAGTGCAGACGGGCCAAATGCTACAATAGAGATTCTGTCGGACACACCGGAGAAGAATGAACCAAAGGTACACCCACATCCCCATGAAAGCTTCCCAGGACCTCTCCATTTTGCCTCTTCCTGATTTCCAAATTCCTATATCACTTATTTTGAGCTTAAATCAGCATTTTCTACAGTATGTTCCTTATAACACTATACCTAGGAGATGTTCTGTGAAAAAACAATTTCATGATCAATTAAGAATAGGAAATGTTGTATACATATTCTCTTCTCAGAAATCCAAAATGCACATCAGCATATCTGAGACATTCACCAGCAGAGGAAAAGAATAACAATTTTTTTAACCTAAAATATCCCTATGCTATATAAGCACACATTACTTTTTTGCATAACACCTTAGAAGGAGAAGTAGTGTTTTTCTGACCACATTCTTGAAAATTTTGTCCTAACTGATTCATTAAATGATAAATATGAAAGTGTAACAGAAACCCATTTGTTTGCAAGATTTCATTTTTATCACCGTGTAAAAAGACCATTCATACTAGTTGGATTTTTAAATGCCTAGAACTGTGCTATCCAATATGGTAACCAACAGCCACATGTAATTCGTTTAAGTTGAGATGCATTGTGAGGGTAAAATACACACCAGATTTGAAAATCAATATAAAAAAGAATGTAAAATATATCATTAATAATTTTATATTGATTATATATTGAAATAATTTGGTTTAAAAAACATTAAAATTAACTTGGCCTCTTTTTATCTCAATAAAACATTATGGTTAAAACAAAGAGCAAAGTGGGGTGGTTGGTTAGCTCAGTTGGTTAGAGTGCGGTAATCTTAATAATAAGGTTGCCGGTTCGATCCCCACATGGGCCACTGTGAGCTGCGCCCTCCACAACTAGACTGAAACAACTACTTGACTTGGAGCTGATGGGTCCTGGAAAAACACACTTAACATAAATAAAAGTTATATATATATACATATATATCACCCTTTTTTTAAAAAAAAGAGCAAAGTAACAACTGGTAAATACAATTTACCACCATCAAAAAGTAAACATCAACATACAATGGAAAAATACTTTTAAGATATAAACCAATGGCATTGCAGTTATTTTGCCGACATTTTATGAGAATGCGCTATCTCCCTTTCCTTTGAATTAAAAGGTCAAAAAAATTAACTTCATCTCATCCTTCTACCTTTTTTTAATGTGGCTACTAAAAATTGAAGATTACATTTGTGGCTCACATTATCTTCCTACAGGATGTCACTAGCCCAGAAACTAGGAATTGTATGTTTCTTATATTTTGTACTTTCCTATAGCACATAGAAAGACAATATGAAGACCCAATGAAGATACTGAAAACATAGTTGACTGAATTGATTTGTCTGGCAAGGTTGGGATTTGGCTGGAAAACCAGTGATTTGAGTCTTGCTGTCCAAGGTGTTCATATCCTGAGTCATTATTATACCCCAGTGTGGATGGTTCCTGTTTTCCATTCCCTACGCCAGCCTGGAAATCACAGAGAACCAACGTCTCTGAGCAGATACTGACCATCCGAGACCCTTGTTTGGCTCTTCTTAGCTCCCAATGAGAATGCTAAGCTGCTCTTATAACTCCTACTTAGGCACAGTCATCCTGATGGTATTTCAGTAAATTTCCACAGTGCTTAGGCATTTACAGACTGTTGAGTTATTCCCTGGTATTGAAGTATATTTACTGAATGGATGACCATGGTTTCTTACAACCCAGAATCTTACTCCTTGGCAGGTGAGGGAAAAAACAGAGGTTACAAACCTCCACTGTTATCACATTTCTTTCAGGAGACTCTTCACAGATGTGTACTGAGCACTGACGGTCCATGTAATAAAGTTAGGAAATAACTGATTTAGATCATGTTTTCAGTGACTGATAAAAATAAAACTTAAGATAACATCACACACTTTGATAAGCCATGCCAGATCTGTAATATACCTATGCCCGTGAGCTCTGTCTTGTAACTGCCTGTACCTATAATAAGGTGAGGAGTGTCAGGCAGCTGTATTTCACCTGAGCATACAGAACAGCCTCTGGCCCAGTGAATTCCAGAGACTGGTGAGAAGGCAGCATTGATGGCCACTGATGTGACAGTTGCATCAAGACAAAAAAGCAGGATTGGGCAAGGCATCAGTCAGAGTAAAACAACAGAAAAACAACACCATGGAAAATAAACTACAGATGCTTTCAGTCAGACAAAAATATGCTCGCTCCATACACACTCACCATCCGAGAAGAATTAGAATGGAAATGGATCTGATATACTCATCTTTCGTGCAGAAGCATAGCTTGTACAAAATAAACCATACTGTGTGTCACTATCAAAAATGAGCTTTCATTTAAGAATCTACAGAAAGCAATCACAAAGATGTATGTCCTTGACATTCAGGAGTTTGCAGTGAAGCTTCTTATTTTGTCAGGCTGGTCCTATAGGAAGGGATCCTTCGAGATTTTCTAGGTTATGGATGCCACGATGTAGGGTATTGAGGGGTTTTCTCCTTAAAAAATAAAAGACTCTGCTGGAACCAGTTTGTATTTTGCATAACTACTATCCCCAAATAGTAGTTATATAATTAAAATATAATTATTTTATTATATTTAAAAATAATATTCTGAATTTTTAAAATACTTCTCCTTTTTTTTCCAGTTAGATATTCCATATTGTTTAATAATAGCTTCAGGTGTACAGCATAGTGGTTAGACATTTATGTAATTTATAAAGTAATCCCCTGATAATTCTAGTATCCATACTCCCTAGCTTGACTTTAAGGGTTTTTCAATTTGGCACAATCTACTACTCTGGCCTTATCATCCATGATCAACTTTGTACCCTCCACAGTCTAGGTAATTTGGGCAGCTGAACTCCCCACTCCTGTGGCCTCACGAGTCCAGCTTCCAACTCTGCATATCCAGCTCACAGCCAGTGTCCAAGTTCATCCTAGTGCCACAGTTCTCGCAACTGCTGGGACTCTCCATCCTCTGGTTCCCCTCAGCACTTTTCTAAGCATTATTCCCCCTCTGCCCTTACACACACACACACACACACACACACACACACACACACGCGAATGTAAACAATCCTTCCTCCCAAATTAAATCCCGACTCTGCTAATTACTAGATGTGTGATCTTGGCCATTATTTAACCTCACTGTGCCTCAGTTTCCTCAAATATAAAAATCAAGATAATAATTTATAAGTTTGTTGTGAGGAACAAATGAATTTCTGTGAAGCGCTTAGAATAGTGCTTAACACATAGTACGCCTTTTGTAAGGAATCTGCCGTTAGAAGTAGTAGCGGGCATAGTAAAAGTATTACTAGTGGTATTGTTAGTATTTTTGTATCCTTGATCGCATACATTGTGCATGATCAATGAACATTCATAGAACAAAAGAATAAATAAATGAACATAAAGCAAGACATTTTAAAGTGAGAATCAATGCACTAATGTGTTATTACATTAAAAAACTGCTTTGGGAATTCTGTCTTAACAAAGTCAGTACTTCTTAGAAAATAAATTATATTTTTTTTAAAAAAAGGAGAACTCAAATAAAAACAAACGTCTTTTGCTGGCAAGTTGTGGAGTAACTACTTTTTGAAAACGTATATTTTAGTGTGCACGTCTGGAAAGGCAAACACTTACCTTAATTTATATTTGATATCCTTAAACTGCTATAAACTTACACAAAATGAAGTTCAACTAAGGCTGAATGACAACTGAATGGAGTATTTTCACTTTCCAGATCGCTGCTATGACCCTTCTCTCAGTAAAGCTTTCTTGATCAAATGAGCTAGATTTGTAGAAAAAGGTTTAAAAATAAAACTTGAAAAAAAGTGTGACCTAAAGTGCGGCCACGTCTATTCTTTGTTATCAGTGTACAGCTGCACACATCCTGGAGAACCACTCTTATGGCTTTGGAAATTAGTGTGCATTTCGCAGAGGAGAGCTGGCTGCCTTTCACTTACAGTATTTTCCCCTGCTGTCTTATAACTATGCCCTCACTAAATTTAACATGTCCCCAGACTCCTGTTTAATTCTCACAGCTGGGAGACAAGAGTAGCCCGCTGAATCTATTTTCTGAAAGTACCTATAAATCTGTCCTTTAATAATTTATTTTATCCACTATAATGGTCTCTAACTGAGCTCTAATAGGTTTTGCCACATGGTTGCGGCCTTAATCAGAGAAGAGAATATTATGGGTTTATTAATCGTGCTTGTTTTCTAAAGCTCCTGATTAAGCATTTGCCTTATGGTGACAAGCAACCAGAAGGTACAAGGGACACTGCTCGCTCACTGGGCAGCGGTCTGCAGGATGCTGTCACACGACGCCCACAGCAGACTGCATACAGCTGGTGCCAACCGAGCAGACTGAAGCTGCAGTTCTTCCCGGCTCTTAGCAATACATTGCTCACCGCAAGCTTCTCCCCACCACGCTGTTCACCAGGACTATTCCGGCAGGCTAGAGTAAAATTCCTCCCCAACCCCGACATCCCAAAGCAGCTAAGTTATGTCTGAACACTGAATGACATGCTTGGCAAGAGAATGTATTCTACCGCAAGACAGTGCTTGCAACAAAGTTTACTTTGGCCCACTCAGCCAGCAGACCCACGAAACACCATCTCCCCCTGCCTTCTAGGAAAGTGGCAGTGTAAGCCACACAGTTGCTTTACGTGCTACATTCATGGCACCAAACAACTGCCAAACAACACAATGAGGCTTCCTGACTCCAGAAAACCCCTACTTCTCCGCAGTCAATTTATAGTGCATTCATGAGAACACACCACCGAGCTGGAGGGTTTTTAGAAGGCAAGACACCAGGAATCAGCAGTGAGTCGTAGTTTTGAAAGAAATACAAACTTACATTTATATACTTGTTTTATGAAAAAGATAAACATTTTCTTCAGAATTCATAGCTGTCTGGATGTCCTTCAAGTTTCTGAAATACATATGCAAATTTCCCTATCCTGTTAACAGTCATTACCAGGTGGAGATGAGTGGAAATATTCTTGAGGTAAATTTAATTATGATTGGTCCATGACTTGCCCAAACTTTTCCACTTTTGGCCACAGAGCAAACATTTAAAGTACTACTTCATATTCTCAGGCTAGCTTAAGTGTGTTAGACGTACTTGTCCTTTGATCTAAATGATCAAATTTTTTAAAAAAATTAAATCTTTACTTGAATTATCAACACTAGTTATGTTTATGTACCTTCAATCACTAGACAAATGAAAAGTTATTTATTTTGATAAAGGCTGCTGTAGGGTGAAAGTTTCTTCTCACCATCTCCAAAAAATGAGATTAATTAAACTATGGAAGAAAAAACGGAATATATATTTTTAACGTATGTGTCTTTGTTGTTAACTCTACACAAGAATTTCCTAGGTTAATACTGTAGATATTTGCACAGATATTTTACAATGTCTATTAAATGGGTCCGAGGTCTTATATGTTTATATTTGTATCTCCTAATTTTGAATGAATTAATAGACTAACCAATAAAACCAGGAGACTTTAGTATGGTGGTTTGTATATTGTACTATACTAAGGAAGAAAAACTATTAAAAGGGATGTAACAGATCATTTTAGTGCTTCTCTAATGGAATTTATAAAATTAAAAACTCCTTTTTATGAGATGTTAGAAAGTCCCACAACACAAACAAATTCAGATTCACGTCTATTCTTCATAGTATATTGCACTTTCTAGTAAGCAATGAGGCACACTTCGTTGAAAATCTTGACAGATTGAACAGGAAAAAGAAAACCCAAACCACGTTCAGCCGGTAATTAGAATGTTCATCAGTCACAGTTTTGCTATTGTGGAGACAATATGTGTTTCGCTTCCATGACCTGGAAAACTGGTAAATAAATTTATAGTCTGGTGTGTGGTCATTAATTGTTTTTACTCAGTATTATTACTCAGGTCGTGCCATGAACACTTGCTGCGGCTCTCATTTAAAAATATGCTATAATCAGTGGCTGCCCATCCATGAAACCGAGGCTAAGCCTACATAGATAAATGAATTCCCCAGATATTAATGTCTAAACCTTATTATGCACATGGAAGAAAGTACATCAGATTTATTTCTGAATTTTTATACCAGGCATTTCTTACTCTTATATTCCAGTGTTAGAGGCAATATGAAATAGTGAAATTTTGGCATCAATCAGAACTAGGATTAAATCTTAACTCTTCCACTAACCCTGGGTAAGTTATTGACCTTTTAAAGCCGTAAGCTCCTTATCTCTATAGTAGAATTAATAACACATCTCATCTAGTGGAGTTCTTGTGAGGCAGTATCTATGAAGTAGCTAATCAAGCCTGGCTCACTTGATACTCAGAAAATGGCCGTCCTTCCCTTTCCCCGATTGTTCTTCTTCTCTGTGTCTCCTCCACCCCATTTGCGTGTAGCCTACTTTTCAGAATCATGGAACACATCATGTTATAGCTGACATTTTCAGATGATCCATGAGAAGACAAAGAAATTAAAGAAGAAATTGAATTAATGTGATTTTGGTTTTATTAGTTGAAATGACCCAATAGTCATGGCCACACAAAAGAAACAAAAGCATTAATGTTTACCAAACAAGCCTTAAAGGTATTAAGATACTATCAACGGTTTATTTTTTCAACTAAAGTGACCCAGCTTGTTCACATTTTCCATCATTTAGCTTGGTATCTTTAACATATGCTGTTGGCTGGCCTAACTGCTCTCACATTTCATTTTTGGTTCTTTCTCTCTTAATTTTTTTTTTTTTTATCGAACATTTGTTCCTATGCATTGTAAAAATAATTCAAAATTAACCATAGTGATGGTTAAAATATAAACCACAAATTTGACTGACTCAGAGGAGGTCGTTTTGGGTAACCAAGAATTCCATGTCTTTGCATATTTCAGTCCCTTTGTCAACTTATTAAATGATAAATGACAGAGATCAGATGAACAGAATAAAAATTAATCCATCTTAAGAGCTCTATATGCTCTTGGTCAGATCTCAGATCCAAAAAGAAATTTGATCTAGGTTTTGTAAGCAGTAGTGTCTTAGAATGATTTTACTTGATGAAGTTCCCAGAAAATACATGGTTGAGCCATGATAGAAAGTCAGGGGGAAGTGCTCTGCTTCTTAACTGAAAACATAAAAATCTTATCTATTTTGTTTATTTTTAAATTTTGACATAAGGGTGCTTTGTCACCAGGAATTAACATTTATTTTAAAGTATATATTTTGTATTCGGACACAGAAATAAAGAAAAGGTAATTTTTCCTGAAAATGTCTTTATCCCTTTATTCTTCCTAATACGTATCAGTCTGCTTTCCCCCACAAAGTCAGACTTCAGTCACTCAAATTTGAGCACAATGTATCAAGCATTTAATATGAAGCTTTGTGAAAGATACAAAGAATAAGATATGATTAGCCCTTATACTGGAGAACACATTACTTGATTTCGGAGCGTGTATACAAAGCAGAACACTCACCCATGTATGTCATCCATCATATACACAACATTTATACTTACCCTGCTGTAGGAGAGCATGGGGGGAAATGGTGAAAGATGAGGTGACACTGGAAAGTGCCAATGACCTTCAGAAATAGCAAACAGGTATGGTAATATATGTTGAAGCTTAAACAGATGTTCCCTCCCCAGTTTTATTCTCCTCTGCTTCTGGCTCCCTGATTCACACGTAACACCAGAAATAAGATCACCATACAAGGTATTTTCAATGTATGCAAAGGTCCGCTTATAGTATCACTCATTAACTGGAATTTCTTTTTGTCTCTGAATCTAGACAAGAGATCAACCAACAGTTGATTAAAATATTTATTGTGGATCTGCTCATACTGTCATTTTGTTGTTATACCAGGGAAATGATGTTGAAGGAAAGTGTATAAATCAAATTGTTTAAACAATAGTATTTCCTTTTGTTCTTTATACCATCTTTTTCAATTTCTATGATGAGGGTGCCAATTAAAAATATGTTTTGATTGAGGTCTGAAACTGATATGCCTCCCAGAGTTTTGGACCCAAAACTCAATGAAAAAGAACCACAGAGTCATGCAACCAATAACTGCCCAAATTTGAGTGAATTAGAACTGCTCTGTTTTGCCACACTAGTCAGAAAGCCACAGGCATTCCACCACCCCAAAAGGATCTGGAGAATTGACAGAAAATATAAAAACTGAACACAGATTGAACATAATTGTGCTGCTACATTCTTACTTCAACAACTAGAGAAAGAACCCCATTTCAATTCAAAAACTTCCCTTGCAAAAGTAATAGCTCCTATAATACTCTAATAACCGTTTTGACTTAGTTTCTCACTCAGCAGATTTTTAATGTGCCTTTAAAAATTTATCCTAAAAAAATACTTTCATATTTTTGTTAGAAAGAGAGGCAAATTTATTAAAATTTACCTTTAATTTAAAAAAAAAAATTTACAATGGAGAAATAGAAAATGTGGAAGACTTTTAGGGACCAAACCCATTAATTCATTTTATTTCACAAATATTGAGAAACTCGACTCCATCAAGACAATTCACTGGATGCTGAAGATACGTAAGTAACAGACAGGGTCCCAGCCAATTAGGAAGTTCTTAGCTGGTAAGAGAAACGCTTATAATACAGTGTGATGTGTACTCTGTGACAGGTAAGAAAAGGTAACCTCAGGAAGCGTGAATAATTTCTCCCACATTTGGTTTAAAACCTCAGGATGAGTTTCTAGGAGAGATGAACTCAAAGTGAGTGTGTCTGCCAGGAAAAGGAGCAAAGGAAATTTCTAGCAAAGGAAAAACACTTGTAGAAGAACAACCAATCAGAGGCAATGATAGTAACGTGAGGCATCCAGCAGTGGAAGTACAGGATGGGAAGCAGAACAAAGGAGACTCGATTTTATCCTCAAGGCATGAGGGCCAAGAGGTTCATGGGCAGACAAATCTGCACCGTAGAAAAATCACTCCATCGTCAGGCATGTCGTGAGATTAGAAGTAGGGAGAAAAGTGAGTCAAAAGTCCAGGTGAGAAATTATGAAGACAAAATTGAAAAGATATTAAAGTTGTTGGAAAAGCTAGAACTTGGTAATTAGTTAGGTATGGGGGGCAGAGAGAAAGAACCCCCCAAAACGAGTCTTCCTAAGTATATTTTTTGATGTATTCCTTTCTTCTGGTGAGAACTGCAAGAATATGTGCTACCTGACTTGACAGCTTAATTAAACTCACAGTAATCTTGGAGGTAGGAGAAAAAGGTTGGCCCAGCCTGTCTGAAATCCTTCCTAAAGAGGCACTCCTTTTATACATTGTCTGGGTGTAGAAATTAACATTAGCCTTTCTTTGACAATAACTAATATTTTTTCTCAACGTAAGTGAGTTTTAATGCATGAATTCTACCAGATAAAGTACCAAGGTAGTTTGTGTTGGATTTTGTGCACCAGCGACATTGAACTACTTGATTTTCCTAAGCACACCCACTGCTTTTCATCTTTATTTCTGATGTCCCCTAGGCTAACAATGTACCCTCCCTACCAGCTTCCTTTCTACCAGTTCCTCAAAATAGTCTCAGATGCCACCTCCTCCAAGAAGCCTTTCCTGATACTGAACTCAATGTAGGATATTGTAGACTGAAGGGTATAGGTTTACAGTGTCTTTTTCTCACTAGGGCATGAATTTCCCTATAAATCTGTAAACTATTTATTAATCTCTAAAAACCTTACCCTTTTCCTGTTCTCAGTGTTTTTAAAAGACTTTGGACAAAAGGTGGCAAAAAGCATGCATCAAACAGTTCTTTTATTTTTTTTCCCCAAGAACCTATCCTCTGAGATTCTGGGACTATTTTCCTCATTACTTTAATTCTCTCTTTCTTTGACGGCATGTGGTCCTTACCTCCAATTGACCTTGACACTTACATGCTAAAGGAATCAATACTGCAACAGCCAAGGTTGGCCAGACAGGCTTTAAAACTCAGCAAGGTCTTGGGATGGGGAAAATCTGATTTGTATGTGTGTGACCTTTGTAAACCAATTTGTAGTTTAGCTCACATGACTTCACCAAGATTTAATAAAATCCTGTCATCACATTCAGTTTTCAGACTTTAGGTATTTGTTAAATGTTGTAGAATAATTCAGAGCTGATTTCATTTTTCAGAATCTGAAAGACTATATTTCAGAAAGTTTTCAATGGTCAGAAAAGTACATACATTTCTCAGATAATAGGAAATAAAAGTGGGTGAATTAAAAGGTATTTTTTCTAAAATATCATCTGCTTATTTATTTTTCTAATTTTCCTGAGTTTAGAAAAACATTATCTTTCTAGTTTTTTCTTTTTCCCCCCTAAAGTTAGAATTGAAATTAGTCACAGGAAACAATACACGGGATTGGAAGCAGTTTAGTGTCTGGAAAACATAGGACTAGAAGTGAGCACACTTTGGCCTTTGTCCTACTTAAAATCCTCAGATATGTGACTTTAAATGGCCTTGTGAAACTACTAAGGAATGAAAAGATGCTTATATTTTGCTTGACCATTTCTAAGAAATATCCTCAAACGTCACTCACAGTAGCCAATAAATATAAAATCTTATTAAAAACTAAGTCAGATTATGCCATGCCTTTTCTCAAAACCATCCAATCCCTTCCCTCTCCAGTAAAATCTGGCCTTTAGCATGGTCTGCAGTGATTTTCATGGTCAGTCTTTCTCTCTCCACTCTCCTCCTCATTCCACTCTACCTCCACTACTCACTGTTCTTCAAGCCGTCAAGACTGTGTTCACCGCAGGGCTTTGCACGTGCTGTGCCTTCTGCCTCAGATGCTTTTCCCAGAGGGCTAGGCTTCTTCTCTCACCTCACTCAGGTATATGCTCAGGTGCCACCTCATCTCATCACAGGGCCCCCTCTGACTATTGAAATAGTACCCCTCTCACCTTCTGTCCTTTTACCTGCTTGATCTTTCTTCCTAAGGACTGATCACTACATGATAGACTGTATATTTGTAAAAAAAAAAAAAAAAAAAATTAATGTCTCTTCAACCCAAATGTAAATTTCTTTTAACTAAGGATTTTGTTTGTTTTTGTTTACTGCCTGGTTCTTGTGCATTATTATTGCCTGGTGTCTATATGGTGCCTGATACTTAATAAGCACTTATTGAATACTTGCTGATTTACCTGTAGAATGAATAAATAAATCAATCTTTACATCTATATCCTAAGTGGATATAGAGGCTAAGATGATAAAGAAAGCAATAATATACAACTTACTAAAAAGAAAAAAAATAATTAAAGCAGGACCAGTCTCAGTTATTTTCCAAAAATTATGGGCACTTCAAAAGTTACCCGTGGATAAGCTCTTTCATAGCTAAGTTATTTTTGCTAACGATTTTTATTTTTATTTTTTTATGGAAGTTTTTCATACTGACTTTAAAATATCCTCCAAATATAGAAAAAAAAAAACCCCAAAAAACAAAAGCTGTCTTGGAGCATGGAAGATGTTAGAAGTGAAGATAGAATTGAATTAATACACTATTGAGTGACAATATGCTTTCAGGACTGGGGAATGCCTGAATCTTGCCATGAGATGTAGCCCTTCCTCTTTGAGAACTTCCTGAGATCATTACACAAGGGATGATGGCAAAAGGGAACCAAGGTCAGTGTTGCCCAGGTTCATATCTGTGCCCCGGTTTTCTTTAGTAAATGGAGCATGTCCCATACTCATCATGGAGCAATGCCTCCCTGCCCCAAGACCAAATCCCAGTCGTATCATCTGTCCACCCTCTTGCCAATGAGACAACGGAGCTCCAAACCACACTTGAGATGAGAAGGATTTTTCTGCTTCATCTTACTCTATTTCTCAGTCAAATTCCACATAATTTGACCACTACACCTATTCTTTGTTGGTTTTGTGATGCCACACCCTCTTGATTTTCTTTCTTCATCTTTCCTCCTCCTTTCAGCCTCCTTTCCTGCTTCCTCACTTTCCCCACCTCTACAACTTATGGTCTTTAAGGCTCAGTTTTTGAATCTCTTCTCTTTTCTCCTTACAAATGTTCTCTAGGAAGTGTCATCCAGCCCCCATGAATTTATTTATGTCTGATGTTTTATTTGTAGAAAAAGTCAAACAAAGCAAAAATTGATTAAATAGTATACAAACACCCATCTTCAACAATTACTAACATGTGGTCTATGTAATTTTATCTAAACTACCACTCTCTGATCTGCTCTCGCTGGATTATTGTAAAGCCATTTCCAGGCCTTCGTGTCATTTCACCTGCAAATTCTTTGACATGTATCTCTAAAAGTTAAGCACTTTTTAATGTAACGGAAATATTATCATATTCAATTTTTCCAGTCAAGATGGCAGAGTAGGTAACACTGTGATTGCCTCCTCTCACGATGACATCAAAATTGCAACTAAAATACAGACCAACCATCACTAAGAATCACCTGAAGTCTATCTGAATAGATGTCCTACAACTAAGGACATATGAAGAAGGCAAGTCAAAACTGGTAGGACGGACGAAGACACGGAACAGGTTGGGGGGCAGGTGAAAAGGTGAAGAGATTAAGAAATACAAATTGGTAGTTACAAAATAGTCACGGGGATGTTAAGTACAGCATAGGGAACATAGTCAATAGTATTGTAATAACTATGCATGGTTATTGCATAGTTATTATGGGTAATAGATGGGTACTAAATTTATCAGGATTATCACTTTGTGGGCTCTATAAATGTCTAATCACATGTTGTATACATGAAACTAATATAATATGTCAACTGTACTTGAAAAGTATAAAAGTTATTAAAATAATAAAAATATCATTATCAAATTTATAAAAATTAATAATTCCTTAATCTCAGAAAACAGCCAGTGTTTATTCTTTATAGAGGTTACTCTTATTGTTTATACATGTCTTTTAATCATTGGTTTGTTTGAAGTATGAGCCTAACAAGGTCTGAGCATGGCATCTGATTGCACGGTGCTGTGTTCTTCCTTAGGCATCTTATGAAGAAGCACACAGTGTCCGGTCGTTCCATCCATAACATTCAAATAAATAAATAATAAGATAAGTCATCCATGTTCCAGACTTACAGCCACTTATTAATATGATGTGGGAGGGTACCAGAGTCTGAAGAGCCAGCTCCTCTCTTTGTCCCTCCAGAGTAGTAGAGACTTTGTAACTTCTAGGTTGCCTCACCATTTTGTTTTGTTTCTCAGCTCTTCTATCACCCGTGTAAGCAATTCCCTCAATTAAATTAACTCTGTTTGAAAGACCTGGAGTGTTTCCTGTTCTTGGCTGACCTGATTGAAGCAGACAAGAAGATCACAAGTTTAATTCTGGACATGATGAGTCTGAGGTGACCTTACATGTAATGAACATGAAGTCTAAGCTTTCTGCCATGGCCTAAAAAGTGCTACATGGTCTATGTCATGCAGGGCGTCATGCGGGATCTCCCGTCCCGCTCCCCACATAAGAACGCAGGACATGGTGAGGCCAAAAAGGAACACCCACGGAGCCATAGATAGGGGAGTCATACCACTATGGTCTCACTGGAGGCTGGGTTGGAGACACAGGAAGAAGGAGCCACACTATCTGCAACCTGCCGTCCACTTCTCTCTGCCAACCCATCTCACTTATTAGCTGCAGTCCACCGTGCTAACTGCAATCCACTCTTGCTAGCTCAGCCTCCATCTTCTTGCTAGCCCCCATTTACTGCTGGCATAGCCATGGCAGTTATATTAGTGGCCAATGGCTCACTGGTTACAGCTGACGGCCAACTAGCCACAGCTGATGGCCATCCAATCACAGTTGATGGCCATTTACTACCTGAGCCAGCACCTTTCCACGTGAGGCTGAGAGCCTGGAAACTGCACTCCTGGCTCTGTCCCCACAGTCTACCTGTCTATTCTCTTCATGTGCCACCTTCTTCCTTATCCAACCACTTTCCCATCAGTTTGGTGAGAAAGTACTAAGCTCTTTCTTGCCACAGACCTATGCCTGGAATTTTCTTACCCCAACATTTTCAAGACTGGTTTGCTCTTATTTGAAATAATCCCTTCACAGTGAGACCTTCTCTAACAACCCTAACCACAGGGCTTGTTGTCATTGTCCTTCATTTCCTTTCTAGCACTTTGACTAATCTGTAATTTACTATATTACTTACTTAGGTGTTTAATGTCTAGATCCTCAAGTATATCGCAAATTCCACAGAGCAGGAGAGAAATCATGTTTATTTTGTGGACCTTTGTACCCCTGTGTGTAACAAATTGCATCTACAATGAAGAAAACAAATGAGTGTGGTGCAGAGCTGGCCAGTAAATGAGTGAACAGAACCCAGATGATTCAGTGTAGAGCTCAGGCACAGGAAGCATCCGAGCAGGCTTCTCCCAAAAGCAGAATCCTGTGCGGCACGATGACCTACCTCACTGAGATATATGCCTAGTACCCTTGATTTTGACCTCTTTGTGGAGGTTTGAGAAGGGGGATAGAGAATTTATTTTCTAGAAAATATAAGACAAAGTTAACCAATTGAATCCCTGGTAAGAAATCCTAGCTTGATTAACCCAGTGTCCCTATACTTAAAAAGATTTAAGATAAAAATATTTATAGCAATTTTACAGAATATATAATTCTTTCATTTCTTAGAGTCTCACAAAAGACTTTTCTTTTTTTTAAGAATCTTTTTTTTAAGCTTTCTTTTTTTAAGTTTTTATTGGGGAATATTGGGGAACAGTGTGTTTTTCCAGGGCCCATCAGCTCCAAGTCAAGTCGTTGTCCTTCAATCTAGTTGTGGAGGGCGCAGCTCAGCTCCAAGTCCAGTTTTTGTTTTCAATTCTTTAGTTGCAGGGGGCACAGCCCACCATCCCAAGCAGAAATTGAACCGGCAACCTTATTGTTGAGAGCTCACACTCTAACCAAATGAGCCACCTGGTCGCCCCAAGACTTTGTTTCTTGAATAAACTGCTAGGCGCCTATAACATTTGATATCTTATTTTGATAATTTTGCTAGATATATGTACAATAGTCTATGTGTTGTGAATCTTATATGAATTATATATTATACTGGTGTTCAGATTTTCAGGTACCAGGAAATTAAAAAAAAAAAATCATACCAGCCTAGGAAAAGCATTTTGGTGGACGCTTAAAATATCAGGAATTCTAGAACCATATGACTCTCGTTTGGATAACCATATAGAAGATAATTGCTAGTGTCTTACCCACAATATTTAAACATTATTTTATAAAATTTTAAATTTACAGAAAAAGAAACTTACTAAAAAACCCATGCACACAATTTTTAGATAATTTACAAGTGTCACAGCAAATTATCAAACATAGAAAAAGAATAAAAATGATAACAAAAATTTGGCCATTTGCAAATTTGTTTCCCTGTCTGCTCAAAATTATAAATAGCAATGTCTTCTATATGGAATACCATTTTAGACAGGAAAGCAAATAAAAACATATGTTGTCTTTTTTTTCTGGGCCTATTTTTTTCAATGATGCTGTGGAAGGGCAACCGACATAACTATTTAAAAAATGTATTCCATAATAATCAGTACTGTATCAAGTTTATTAGATGTAAGTCTCAACACTTTAATATGTTATCACATATGGCTAATTAGTTGCTTGCAAAGTACTTGCAATGTCCTATGTTAGATTACTACCTGTCTACTGCAATTTCACAGCACAGGCTTCCTTCCCTTTTGCTGGAATGGGGCTTATGGATTGTTCGAGCAGAGAATCCTAGTTATCAGCAGCATGCTAGACTTCCTAATGGCTAGAAATCCATTAGGAAACTGTGATAATCGGACACATGTCAGCAGTAGAGAGTCATCACAAAACCCCCGTGGAAATGCACAGTTTGCCCATGTTCACCAAGTACAGTTGCTCGCTGAGTTTTGTCCTCCCAAATTATGCTGCTTTGTAGAAATCAGGAACAAAATGCGGGCGGAGGTCCTATGGGACTTTATCTAGTTTCTACCAAAACCTCCACTAAAACTATATGCTTAATTATTGGCAAGAAAACACATTTTATTTTAGCTCTTGGCTATTATATTTTATCAGCCTTTGTGTATTGTGTATATTTATTTTATCTGCTGTGGTTTAAGAGCAATTCTGGAATTAAAATTTAAACATGTTGGAGGTAAAAATACTAATCCTACCCTGAGTGTTTTCCTATGCTAGTTGTCACAGCCTCTGTAATAAAGATACATCATTTGCTACCATTTTTTTCGGTCTAGCAAATATTTCTATTTGTACATGCCATTTAAAAATTTCCAGAGACAGTATACCATTCTTTATAAAGGTCACATAGGATCATATAGAATGGACGTTGTTGGCCTAGAGAACTTTTATTTGGCTTTTGGTCTTGGGCATGGTGAGGGTTGCACGGAGCTATACTTATGGTTGAGCACATTCCATAATCATTTATGATGAATGGCACCTTTTCCAAAAAAGGTTTTGCTGCGGGCTGGTATGTGGTATTAACTGCAGAAACAATGAGGTTAATCTCTTCATAAAGGAATCCCTGTATCTCTTCACTCCTTTTTTAACCACAGGGATTAAATAGTTCCAGACATAACAATAATTATTTACATGCTTTCAATTGCTTACTTAATTGAATATTTTCCCCTTCTCTAGGTTTTGCAAGTGTCACTTTGTTAAAAAAAAAATTAACTGTTTTCAGAGTATGCTAAGCGAAATAAGTCAGACAGAAAAAGTAGAGAGACGTGATTTCACTGATATGTGGTATATAAAACTGAAAACAACAAGAGTTATCTTTTATTCAAAACTTATTTATCCATTGGTGAGAACTGGGAACACTTCTACTAGATCCATTTTGCAGTGATTTTTCTGTTCATCTACCTCCAGTTCTTACTCTAATTTTTTTTGCCAGGTTTTTTTTTTATTAAGGCAACTGTTAAGTGTACTCAAAGTATAACTCAGAAAATAGTTACAATTATCTTTAATATTATTAAACTCGGAAGAAATGGAAAACCCACCCACTAGTTTTCTGTATGAAATACAATGCAAAACTTATTAAAAAGAAATATGAGTCTCCTTAAAAGTTTCACAAGAAAGGTTAAGCATTGTATGACTTTTGATGGGTGTAGTAAAACCCAGATAATGAAAAACAGCTTTAGGATTAAATTAAAATAATAATATAACTTATTTTACATTTATCTGAAACTGGATCAGAATCTCAACTGCGTTTACATTTCAACTGATCACATTTTAACTTCACAAAAACTATTGGTTTGCCTTCAGTTTTTGCTGTGGACTTAAAATAATCTCTCCCCCTATATACAACGTCAATTTGCCGTTTAAATAATAGGAAATAATGGTTAAATTAAAACTCTTCAACATCCAATGAAGAATGCTATTGTGGTTCCACGTCCTCCTTCTTCGATGAAAAGTCACACAAAAGAAATGATTTTTAAAGAAGTGTAGAAAACAATTGGTTTTCCCACAAGTGAATTGCATGAATCTTTCATCAACAGTCTGTTCTTCAGTAATCAAGACTTAAAACATATCCTGTGCCTTATTCTAAAAAGATATTGTAAGCCCGCTTTGAAAGTAAAATTGAAATTCACCTGGAAAAAAAAAAATCAATATTTTCTTTGATTCACATCCAATCCTCGCTAACAGAGGAGATATTTCATGTAAGTTAAAATGTACTGGCGCAGTTTGCTACCGCTTTTCATTCACTGTCTGCTTTTTGTTCGTCTATTTAGGTAAAAAGATCTATGAGGAAACGTGAAGAAAAAGCCCATGCCTTAAGAAATTTCTGAAAGACTCCCAGCCTTCTGAAATACTCTGTAGATACCTGGAATTCCTGAGTGTCCTCATTGCCCTTCATCCTTGGGAAGCTTTTTGAGGATGAGGGCCCATTTATTTTCTCAAATCTATGTCCAAATTAATATTCAGTAAATACCTCTTAAGTGACAATTGTCACAAACTCTAGCTTCCCAAAGTTATAAAACTTGCAAGCAAATATTCCTCAAATTTAAAATGTTTCATTGCCAAATGTCACGTCATTTCTTGCTGACAGCTGCAAAAAAATTTCTAAGCTGAAGGGGAGCTGCTAGAAACCTTGAGGGAAAGAACTATTGAGTCACCATAAGCCAAGTGATTTCTAGGCCCAAGAAGTTTAGATAAGTTCTTGGCACTTGGGGAAAGTTGTGGGTTCTACAGCACATAATTACTATGAATTATCTATGATTTAATAATTACAATATTTGCAGATTCTTACACTTTTGTAAGGCTTTGCAGAACAAGTAAGTGACTTTAAAAGGACAAAGGTGGAACTTTAGAATAATACAGAGGAATAGTTCTTTGGAAAAAAAATGTTGGGGGTGTGGGGCGGCTGGTTGGCTCAGTTGGTTAGAGCGCGGTGCTCTTAACAAGGCGGCCGGTTTGGTCCCCACATGGGCCGCTGTGAGCTGTGCTCTCCACTAGATTGAAACAATGACTTGACTTGGAGCTGATGGGTCCTGGAAAAACACACTTAAATAAATAAAAGTTAAAAAATAAATAAACTGTTTAAAAAAATGGTGGTATGAAGGGGAATACGGAAAAAGAGGGAACTAATATATTTCAAACACCCACCATCAACCAGACTCAGTGGTCTCAGCCTACACATGTTGTCGTGTTTAATTAAATCATGCTCACAATGACTCAGTGATGAAGGTACTGTTATCGCCATCTTAGAGATGAGGTAAGTGGTTGCCCAAAGTAGTGCTTACAGCAAGGGGAAAGCTGGAATTTGAACCTAGGGCTGTCTGAATCTAGAACTTATGTTCTCACCAGTGGTACCTCTCTGTGGCATGTTGTTTCCAGTCTCACTGTATATCAGTTGAAACAGAAGAGAAGTCCCAGCTCTAGAAACGTAATGACTCTCAATAACCACACAACAAATAATGAAAGAAGAAGGAATGGAAGGGTGATGGGAGGGACGGAGGGGAGGAGTAAAGAGAGGGAAGAAAGGCAGGAAAGGAGGAATGAAAGAGGAAGGGAGGGAGGGAGGGAAGGAAGGAAGGAAGGAAGGAAGGAAGGAAGGAAGGAAGGAAAGAGAGAAGAAAGGGAGGAAGGAAGGAAGGAGAAAGGAAGGGAGGGAAGGAGGAAGGAAGGAACAAGGAAGGAATGGAGGAAGGGACGGAGGGAGGGAGAAGGAAGGAAACTTATTGAACTCCATTCAGTGGATTAATTTCATTTTGATAAGGGCTGATCTGCTTTTAATAAAGTAAAAAATACCTTAATATGGTCTACCTAACTTTTCTGGCATTATTTTTTTATGCATTTTGAATGAATTTTTGTGTCAGAAAATGCAACATCATTAAAACTAAAGAAAGCTCTCACTTAAGTGTTTTGCGTGGGCTGACAGGCCTAATTTTACTGCAGCTTTCATAGTGGTTTCTATTGTTTCTTATTGTCTAAAAAAAACAACAAAAAATATTTTAATATGTTGGACGGGTCCAGTGCAGAAGGCTTTTATGAGGGAAGTAAACATGTGTGACACAGCTGATGTAGATAGACACAAATGGTCCCCTAAATAGTTTCCCATGTTTATTTTGGAATAGATACGGCTTTTGAATTTTCATATAACAGCTTTTCCAGAAATATCTAATTCAGAACCATATTAAGAGTTGTGAGACTGAAACATACTTAATTAATATATATCCAATACACTTTTATTTAGAGTTGTTTGACAAGTGTATCCCAGACCTGCTATAAACTAGGCGTGTGACCTTTGGAAAAGTGACTCAACCATTCTGTGCTTCATTTTCCTGATTTGTAAAATGCCCCTAAAAAGAAAACAATTTTCACATTTTTGGGAGATGTAGGTTTTAACAATTTTACTAAGATTGATTAAAATATTACAAATCTGTTCATGCAAGAAACACTTCTTGCAAACCTTTAATATTAGTCAAGTTGTCATATGGCTAAGAACTACTATCTCGTAGTTAGAGATGAAATTAGAGAGTACTTTTTATGGTATGTTTCTCACATAGAATCCATAAGGGATCGGTTCCAGGACCCCCCACAGATACCAAAATCTGAGGATGCTCAAATCCCTTAGTCAGCCCTCCATGGGTTCCGCTTCTCTGGATATGAAGAGCTGACTGCATAAATTTTTAAAATATCTTATGATTATTATTCAAAATCAGTAATGTATTTGTGTATGAATCATAACAATATTCTGTGAGAAATGTATTGCAAACAAGTACCTTGAATTCCATCCAAGGAAACACAGATTCTTAGAAATCAGTCATTGCCAGGTCTGGGCATTGCCAGTGGTTCTTCACCACCAATGTCTAAACATCTCAATATTAGAACCACTGTGAACTTTACGTCCCAGTGTAGTTCCCATTGTTCATACTGTTCCCTGTGCATGGAATGTCCTTAGATGATGAGTGAAATGCTCTTAAACCTTTAGGGATACCTGACGACTATGCCTCTGTATCAAGCAAGTGGAGACACCACTCGCCTTTAAAAAAAAAAAGTAAAACCAGGCATTAGCTGCAAACAGCTGTCTCACCTGCTGTATGATAATCACTCTGATGAAAACGTAAGGAATCCGTTTAAGAATCATCACACACTGTGCCATGCCGTTTGCCTGACTGCAACAGAACACTTTACTGTTGGGTAGTTCTTGAAAATGATGAAAAAATACTAAGTTAAAAATTATTTTATATAAAAAGTAAAATTCAAGTCAGTTTGGAGGTAATTAAATACTAAGACTCATCCCTGCTAATCACCACAATAAAAATTACTAAGAAAGCATTAGGGATAAGGTATTTTAAAAACTATGGGTTGATCACTCAATGATGGTGTTCTGTCCTACCATAGAGGGCAGATGTAACTCTTTTTTTGTTCTCTTCACTTTTCCCATTGTGTAGAAAAGAAATATCTGTGCGGCACTGATGTAAGCTGTGCAGAGAATACCAAGGTGTAACTCACTGGCAGGGAGTGCCTGGAGAATCAGGAATATACAGAAAACGTACCACGTAATTCTAGATTTTGTCATGAACTCCATGTGGTTGTAATAAAATTATTTTTTTATGATGTTACTATTGGCTTCAAAGTACTAAAATGAATATCAAATTCTATTCTCACTTGAAGGACTGTTTGCTTTGTTATTTTTGACTTCGCTAAAGTTTAACTTTTATTATGTTTTTTTTAAAAATTAAAATTATAAATGGTAAATTTAAACTACCAGTTAAAGTGACAAATTTAGAATCTAGTGTTCTTGCAAAGAAAATCAATAAAATAGATGCATTCTGACTGAAAAGAGAAATAGTATACCTTTGTAACTGTGCATGAATAATGGAGAAAACTGAATTAGGAGCCTCAGAATTCTTGAAAGAAAATCAAATTTGCTGGCACATTACAAAGTATATTTCCATTTCAATGTTGATATTTTCCCAGAGAAATATGCTTCTAAAAATCTGCGGAAATCATTCATGTGTTGGGGGAGGGGGGGAGTAAAACGGCCATCAGCTGACAACAGTTGTCTCTCTTGCCGTATGACAATCTACTTGCATGAAAACATGAGTCAGTTTAAGAATCATCATGTTTCTTGGCAGTTTGCCCAAATGCAACAGAACCCTTACTGTCGGGAATGCGTCAGGAAAAATCTAGACATCATCTGGGCCACATCCAATATTATTCCAGGATCCTCGAACTCCAAGAAACTTAATTTATTGAGAGGACAGTGAAGTGATGTGAACTCTGACAAAGTGATACAGGAAACAGAAAAACACAACTGCAAATCAGCTCTAGGCTCTAAATGGGAGGTTTTTGATTCCAATGTGCGTCACAGAATACAGTGCAATCATTGTTGGCTTCTTTTTTCCTCTAAAGCCACCTGTGTATAATTGAAAACACGAGATGTTTACTAATGAAACTGCAGACGATAAAAGTAAGGCATTTAATTTGACTTCTTATTATACTAATTAAAATGCACCTTCCCCCTCACTTCTTTGGGCCAGGGCTGAACAATAACCTATAAAGCCCAATGATTAAGAAGCCCACTATGAACTTCTGTATTGATTTTGAAGGCCATTACCACTGAGCTATTATTCCTCTCAAAGCTTAAGCATTGGAACACACTCGCAGTCATGTAGACGATAGGAAATCAGCTAAGGCTATGAAGCAAATAAAGTGAGTTCCATATTAAAGGCTTAACAATAGAGACACATGAACACACTGTCTTCTGGTGCCATTTAGAAGAATGTACCGGAAACATTCTTTTCTGTACACTACTGTGATAGTACTTCAGCAAGACGGGGGGCATAAAATCGTCTTCAGATAATAATCGTCTCCATCCTTTACATTTGTTGCACATGTACATTAAGACATAAAGCGCTAGGTTAAGTTGGATGCTTTCTGATATGTTTCGCTTCACCCTACTCCAACTATCATCCTCTGCTAC
This sequence comes from Rhinolophus sinicus, assembly GCF_057876585.1. Taxonomy (NCBI): domain Eukaryota; kingdom Metazoa; phylum Chordata; class Mammalia; order Chiroptera; family Rhinolophidae; genus Rhinolophus; species Rhinolophus sinicus. The sequence goes on from NC_142508.1 coordinate 22,714,005, forward strand.
TTACAAAGAGTGTATATACACTGCTATTAATTTCTCTTCATTCACTCCTTTCTTACCACCCCAGCCCCCAAAACCCAGCTTCTGCCCTCACCACTCCAGGGAAAGTGTCTGTTCTGAGGTCTCTAACCTTCTAAATGACTAGGCCAACAGGTTGGCTCATATCCTGTGACCCCCTCCCACTTCTCTAGAGCATTTGATTCCAGTCATCATTCATTTTGGAAAACTCTTCCACTCTTGACTTTCAAGGCCCGGTATAGCTTGGTTTTCCTCCCATATGTCTGGTCATGCGGGTTCCTTCCTTTCTCCTCTCCTCTAAATATAGGGACCTCATGACTCTCTCCTTGGATGATCTCATCTGGCTTCTCAGCCTCAGTTATCGATGTTATACAATTGACAGCCACATCTCCCACCTTAGTCTCAACCTTTCCCTTCACATTTCTACTCAGTGCCTGTTATCTCTACTATGTGACCCACCTGTGCCTCCAACTCAACTTGGGGAACATCCCCATCTCCTCCACAAAGTCAGTTCATTTTGCCCTCCCTGCATATTTATTGGGGCCACCACTTACCCTGAGTCACCTAAGCTCGCATCCCTCTGTCATAGTTCATTGCTTTGGCTCCTTCCCTCCCATGTCCCATGCCTCCATCAGCACATTTTCCATCGGCACGTCCATCTCCATGGCCACGGTGGTTTAGGACACAATATCTTGCACAGTCCTGCTCACCTGTCTGCCCAGCATTTTTATTTTTCTGTTTAAGACTCATCTTCAAATGCACTTCGCATGGATCTTTCTGATCAAGCAGTGCCTCACTCCCTCTGCTCTGACGTTACAGCACCCCAAACACACATGTGTGTATTAGTATAAAAGGTTCAAGTTTCACAGACCACAAACACAGGTATGTTCAAATGGAGCCTTCTTTCTCTGAAATGAAATTTAATTTCTAGTTAAAAGCCTATTCCTGAAGGAATGCAGAGGATGGGAAACTTCTAGAGGCATTTGTATTTGGTGATAGAGCCATAGATGGGGTTGCCTCCGACGCTATCTCCTGAATACTCCACGCTGTCAGTTTCTCCTGCTTTCACCTGTAGACGGCTCCACTTGCCCCTCCCTAGAGGCTGCACGGAGAAAAGTGAGGGAGAGCTCTTCTCTGCCATTGGTTCTCCATCATCTCTGTGGTTCTAGTGACAGGAAGGGAGGGTCTGGTTCAAGGGCCTCTTCTCCAAGATACTTCCCAGCACCGAGCTCTCTTTCTTCCCTACTCTCTTCACTTCTGGTCTACAATTCAGAGAATGATAGTGTCTTGAGGGTGGTTACAAAGGACTGGTTCTTTGAAACCTTTCCTGTAGGGCAGAATTCAGCTTACTGAATTGATTGTATCTTCTGACTTGGGTGTATGCTACAACAACCTTACTTCCTCACTGCCTTACTGCAGCAAAGGCAGGGAGGGATAGCAGGAAAAAGAGGGAGGAAACATAGGTGTATATTACAAAATACCATTTCATTATGCTACAGGGCAGGACTTAGAAACCACTGGCAAAGCTACCATCTGCAAAGGACAGTCACTCAGGGCTGCCAGCACTCCCACCAGCTGGGCACTTGGGGGCATGACCCACTGCGCTTCTATTCGTTAAACTTTGTTCATTTTCATTCAATGACTGTTGTTCTTTCCTAAGAGATTTTAAAAAAATATTTGTTAAAGAATTAGTTCACCATATCTCTCAACCACAGTACTTCTAAAACTTTTTATGGAAAGAATCATTTACGGTGAATACATGGTCTATGTATGTGTTTTGCTTGGCTTATACAAAGTTTTAAAGCTTTTTAAAAACAATTTTTGCTAACAATTGAGAGTTTTCACATAATATGAGCATTTTCTGCTTCTCTAGAAAAATATTAGAAATGGACAATGCCAGGAATTTGTACAGAATTTGTTTGAATGGAGGGTGCAAGGACGAAGAGAGGATGGGGTGATGCCAAGGAGAGAGAACGCATGCAAACGCAGTGCCGTCTGTGAGCCAACACTTGACACACACCACCCATCCCATTTAGTCCTTGCAGTTGGGAAGGGAAGGTTTTATTACCCCCTTTTTAGGAGGCTAATAAGTGACAGAGCCAAGAGAGGAACCAGTATTGCTCTCACGAGGAAGCCACATTACGAAAGGAGAAACAGCTAGAAACTAATCTGGCCCCAGTGTATCTAAATCTCAGTGTTACTTTCTCTGAAAACCAACAAACAAACCAAAATACAAAAATGCGACCTGACACCATCCCTTGCTACTCTTGCCAGAGTATTCTTACTTCCTAGGTAGTCAATTTAAGTAGCTCTAGGTCAAAACATAATGGATTGACCTTAAAGCTTTCCATCCTTCTAATTATGGAACACTTCCAGTCACTTTAATCATAGATGCTTCCTTTCCAAGGATTTCAGTAATTCCCATGATAGAAATAATATAAATAACCTGCATTTTACTTCAGATTGCCCTGGTCTTTTTCAAAATGAGAGAATGTATGCTGAGAAAGTATAAAATAAATTGTTACGTCATAGTGGTTCTTTCCACGGGCTGTATAAATGCACAAAGCAATGATTTTTCTTTCTAAACCAAATCTGTTTGACAAGATATACACGCATTTGAACAGATAAAAAATGTGTCTCCCTCCAGGAGCCATTGCACCTTTCAGATATTTGTGAACTGTTGTCACGCTCCTCTCCTTTTGGACATATGTGGGTCCTTTAATCAAGGCCAATAAATCAGTCCTTTCATTCTCTTAATGGTTTTTCTTGCTTTTCTCTGAACTCCATCCAATTGGTTTATATTTTTTTAGTAATGAGCAAACCAAAACTAAATGTAATATTCCAACTGTGATTCTTTTTTTAATAAATTCCAAATGTGATGTTATAAATGTTATGGATGTCCTGTAAAACACTTTTTAAAACCAAAGGAAACAGTGAGAAAGAAATAGTGGTGGCTTCTATGACTGCTGTAACTTCATGACATATCTATAGAAATTCAGCTCTCTTTCCATGTTATAAGGTAGTCTCTGATTGTTACTGTTATTATTATTATTTTAAACTCAGTGCAAAATTCACATTATTTCCAGGGTGCTTCTTTAGCAGGTGAGGACTTCCTGTTATTAGTTTAACCCTATCTCCCTGGACAGGGTCCTGCTAACATTGGACTAATTCCTCAGGTGCTTCATTTCATACCTGCCTGTCCTAAATCACAAAGTATCATTCGGCGTCAGAGGCCACTCACCTCAGTCAACTTGCTGCTTCTTGTACCGCTGCCGCCACCGTTTCTCTGATAAAAGATGAACCATATCTAGGTCTAGCAGCTTTGCCTGGCAAACCTATTGTTATCAAGAACTGCTTCCCAGCTGCTGTCTCACTTTGTTGGCTCATTCTGGTACCTTCCTCAGCCTTCCTCTATCACTTTTCCTATGGTGGGTAAACAGCCATGTCATAATGAAAATTTCCAAAATATGATAGTTGTTCATTCGAATTTTAACTTAAAATTAGGACTTTATTTTAAAGGTATTCCATCTTCAATTTTGGAACTTTCTTGAAATATTCGTATTTGAATCTAAGAAACAAAGATGTTACTGCAGAATAACCTTGATGACTTTTAGCTAAGGAAGAAAGGAAGCGTAGTTGAAAGTACAGACTTTGGACCCAAAGTGTCTGCCTTTGAATCCCAGCCCCACTATCCCGTATTGTCAGCGAGATACTAAACTGTTCTGTGCCTCAGTTTTTATAGCTATAAAATGGGGATATTAATAATAATAATACATAGTTCACAGGATTATTGTGATGAGTAAAGGAGTTCAATGTGTAAAACACTATTATTTTGTAAGTGAGTCCCAGCAGCAATTCAAAAAGGAAAATGACATGTTGATCAAATATTTTATCAGAGCTTCATGGAAACAAAGAAGCATGGGATCTGCTACCTTCTAATAAAATTAAATCTAATTTAATGCCATACAGTTCTTAATGTAAAATAGAAAATTATATTTAAAAACAAAAATACATTTTAAAAAAAGGAAATGAGACCAAAAATTTTTAAAGTACAATCAAATTGCTTTTTCCTAATTAAAATTAATTTTATCTAATTACCTTCTTTATTGAACCTAGCTTTTTAAAAATATTTTTATTAAAGTATAGCTAACATACAATATTACATTAGCTTCAGGTTTACATCATGGTCATTCAACATTTACATAAATCAGTGATCACCGTAAGGCCAGCAACTATCTGACACCGTATCACGCTGTCACAATATTATTGACTGTATTCCTATACATTACATCCCCAAGAACATAACTTTTTTATACAACCACTTTAATACTTTCTTAGGAATATGATTTAAGCTAATTTAACTTATCTGTACAAGCTATAGGCAGATTGTCAATTTGTTTGAGCGTTTCATAGACTATGATGACTTGGAATCTATTTAACGTTGAAACTTGTATACATGTTAACTCACACATGCACTCTGAAATATTTATCAAGTGCATTTCATAATTTAAAACCATCAACTTGTAATTTTAAATTTGTTTCACCAGAACATTTTACAAGTATGCACACATATACTTATGTTGCATTTGATATTAATTTTCATTGTTATCTGCTATTATGAAGTTAGAAAATAAAAAGACCTAGTTGAGGTTTTAAACTTCAGCTTGATTTTCCCCTTCCTTATGACTGAAACATTTGTAAAGTTTGCCATACTGAAGTGTTTAGCTTTACAAGTAGTCTTGTTTCTAAAAAATTATGTAGGAACATGTTTTAGTGAATAAAAACCTGTATTAAATGTGATACTTAAGAGAATACAGAATTTTGATCCTTTGGGGAAGTTTACTTTTGGGATGTTACTATCTTCTCACTACCTTTGTAAGAATTGGAAATTAAAAAAAAATTCATTTCAGATTTTCATGAAATGCAAATTTAAACATCCACTGGGTAAGAAGGTCAACTGATAAGTAACTTTTATTTCAGCAACTCTCTCAACATATAAAAACTCTGACCAGCAATAAAGAGTCATGCCATTATGCCGTCTAAAAAGTATGTCTGTAAAGAAGTACCCTGCATACATGGAGACGCTGAGTAGAGTAAGATCTCAGGAACTGAGCTCAGCTCTTGCAAGTTTAAAAGCAATAGAATCTTGAGATGAACTAAAACTAATAGGTTCTGGTAGATTCTTTCATACCTTAAAACTCACTCACTCAGAATTATTGGGTTTTTATATTAGATCCCAAATACGTATAAGGCATCTGTTTCAAATTGTTATAGAATACAGGTAACGCATGTACTATCTTCATTCGGTTTCCCAATCAGACTTTAGGCTGTAATTCCTTTCAACAATACCATGACCTTAAACATGATTCCCCACCCTGATAGAAACGGACGCTTAGAAACTGAAATGGTTGAAACTAGCGGAGGATGGAGGATTCAGTCTTGGTTACATTCCAAAGAACTCCTTTCTCCATAAAGAAATGAATTCTATGGACAGCCCCTTCTTCTTACGGTTCTTCCTCTGTCCTACCAGACGGAGGAAGGTTTCTTATGCTTTTACCATCATCTTGGCTGCACTCTGATTTCATGACCTCTGAGTTAATCCTTCTTTTTTTCCTATTAGCAAGTGTAAGCAGGCCGACTTCAAACGAACTGCAAAAGGTCACAAGCTTTAATGGGCACCGAGATAATCATCTAAATTACATTTCTAGGCCTGATGGGCTAGACAGACTTAGAGGGCGACTTGACCAGAATATTTATTCGCTGTTAATCAGCGAGGTTGGTAGGTCTGAGTGTAGTTGCTTCTAACCCCCTCCCTGAGGGGCTGGGTCCTAGTGACTGATTAGTGAAGGCAGCTGCATTAACTTTCTTCTCCCACAAAATGTGTCATGTCCCAAAAGGACATGAAAGTCAAACGCGGCCACAGCTCAAACACCAGACGCACTCTTTTCATCTCGGTGGAATGATCTCTGCTTGTAGACCGAGAGCCCCGGCACAACAGTTGCTGCTGATTTTCATGATCTGCTAACACTTAGGAATTTTCACATTCAAGAAGTTTCTTCTACATTTATTTCTTGTAGCATCTAGGAAAATGCCATAGGCCTATTGTATGTGTGTGTGTGTGTGTGTGTGTGTGTATATATATATATATATATATATATATATATATATATATATATATGGCTGTTCGATTCTTAGCTTGAAAAGGAAGAAGAAACATAGAATGCCTCTAAAGATAACAGTAACCAAAATAATTTCACCTCTTCCAATTCAAAAACAAACATCCTTTGGAACTAGCGGAGGTAATGTCATGAGGAGCTGTGCTTACAACACAGGCTCATCCCATTTGGTTATGTATTTCAGTTTATTATCAAAGAAAATAGCAGCAGCTTTTCCTCTGTTAGAGTATGTTAGAATGTATGTTTATCTAAAACCCCTAAAGAGAATGAACTGAAATCATTCAACATTCAACAGTATGCCTAATATATAAATATCATACAGTATCTCTCAGATCTACAACATTTTAAATGTACTAAAGGCTCTTCTAGCCTTTATCATTTTATTCTTCATAACAATGCAGTAAAACAGGTTGGGACAAGTATTATTATCTGCATTTTACAAATCACAGCAATCTTCTGAGCAGTGGCATGTCAGTACCACTGAGGTAATAAGTGACAGAGCCAGGTCTTTTGATGCCACACTCAATCCTTGTGTATAAACGAGTAACATTTCATAAAATGTGGTCATCTGGTGGAATGAATTGGCGGGTAAAAAAAAAAAGCCATTTATTCAATGAGGAGCTATTGGCAGAGCTGATATGTAAATTGTGTTTACTCAATTATCATTCTAAAGTGAAAAATTCAGACATACTGAACTGATTTGATAAGAAGGATGTTGATTTGTCAAAATAGCTACATACATTATAATGGTTTTAAAACCCCAGATGACTCTGAATAGCCTGGAGTTTATAAAAGCTACAAATACATGAAATCATATTTTGGTTTGATGTTGAAGAGACCATGTAGAAATTTAACAAATAAACGGGCTGCGAATGATTTACGTGAAAGCCAAAATCAAAAGAAATGTTTGATTTTTATAAATTCCAATCTTAAAACATTTTAAGACTTTTTCTTAATTGTAAAAATTTTACCGTCTTTGGAGAGCAGTAGGTATGAGAATACACTTATTTATATTGAACTTATAGCTGTTTTCTTATTGCTGCGAGGCTCAATTAAATGCCAGAATTAGGGACATTGGTCATTTTCTTCACTGTCCATTACTCGATCTCTTCTTATTTAGGAAGAATCTATAAAAGCCAGATACTCCTGCTCTACCTGTCTGGTGCATTGGACAAGGACAGATGACCATCTGTCCCACACCAAGACTCTGAGTAAGGAGCAAACAACTCAAACACGAAGGGACAGTTTACAATTCTTTTATGGCCCTGGTGTGCAGCTGTAGTGGTGGAAGCAGCAGCCTGTCAGATCTAGAAATGGTGGCATCTTGAAAAGGGAATGTGTCCAATGACAATAGGAGCGATGGGGTGAGGAGTGCCATCCAGACCAAATGGTTCTCAGGGTGTGACACTGCCTGTGGCATCTCCTACTTCCCTTGCTTCCTGTCTATTCTCTGTTTCTTTAGTCTACCCTCAATAGCTCAGTTCTGTAAGTTATCAGATACATCTTGAATAAGTTCAAACTTATTCTACTTAGTCTACCAGACTTGCTTCCCATTTCTTGCACCTTGACTTATAAAGTAGATATGACAGAAAGTTGTAGGAAGTCACAGAGGCAGGTTATCTAAGTGAAAATGGTTCATATGCAGTTGGAGAAATGGATGGACTCCATGAGGAGGGTTGAGACTGGAGGTAGAAATTCCACAGGCATCTTTAGGTTTAAAGTCCTATGACTGGAAGAAGTAGTCACAGAAGACAGCGGATCTTGTATGGAATCTGTTCTGTGTTTCCCAGTACCCATTTCTCTTGAAAGAGTATTCCTAATTTATTTTGGTAATTGGTTCTTTTCCATATTTAGCTATGAGTTTGGGGGGAGGAACCTCTTACCAGTTCTAGAGATACATCTCATTGGCTTAAGTCAATCAATAGTAAATAGTTGGGCATAAAATCTAGGAAGAGATAATGAGATTGGTGGAGATTTTTCTTCTAGGAATGTGACCTGAGGATATGAAATCTAGTATGGCCACAGCCACGTGTAGACATGTGAGATGGCCCAGAGCTGCCCGAGGTTCCCAGGTAGGATCGGAGGGAGGAGCAATGAGTACAATGCACAGCAGTCAGATGGAGAGGAAACTCGTGACATCATTTACGCACTGAATCAAATTTCATCTAAAGCCCCCCCACCCAAATCTTCATTTTTTTCAGTTATATCAGCTAGAAAATCCGCTTTATTTAAAAATCTAGTTCAAGTTGGGTTTTTACCATTAGCAATACAAATTGTTCTAACCATTATATCCCTTCTCCTTCAACTCCCAACCTTCTCCTTCCACCCCCAACTTATTAAGCTATCCTTCATGATATAAGTGAGTTGGGTTATATCAGAAACCACAAACTAATGGCATGTAAGTTGAATCTGACTCACAGACTTTTTATTTATTTGTTTGTTTGGCTTGCAGAAGATTACTTTTTAAAAATTATTACCAGCATATAAAACTTGGGAGGTCCTCCATCAAAATCCAAATATTTGGTTTGTTTGGAAGAACCAGGAGAACTGACATACTGAGCCAGAATTCCAACATGGCTGTAATTATCTTGAGTTGGGCAGCTGCTACTCCCTTTCAACAGGGCATGTGCTCCTTTTGCCACAGTCCCTACCACTTCCTATTGCTCACACTTGGCCTAATTCCGTCACATACATCACCCACCTCTGAAAGGATGTGTGCTTACAACCCTTCATGGTCAGTGAGGTCTGTCACAGACCCTTGCATCATTCCATTTCAGTTAAAAGCAAACAAAGGAATGCAAACAAAATGCAGCGAAACTTCTAGTCATGGAAGAGAAATGAACACACACCGGGAAGCCGAATCACACTGTGTATATCAGGTGTATAGGAATTTATTTGGGGCAGAATGTAATTTGTTTATGAAACTATCCAAAGCTCTAATAACAGGCATTTTACTTCATGGCTAAGCAGGTTTCCTCATGTGTCATCTGGGGTAGCTTAAGAGTAGCTAATTGGATAACAATTAATATCACGAGCTTGAAAATCAGACAGACCTGAACTTGAGTCCCAGGTCTGCCCCTTGTGATGACAGGACCTGCCCATCACGTGGAGTTGTCATGTATAGTAACGTGACCACAGGTGCCGAGAACATAACGTGCCACATCGACATTTACTGTGATAAATGGACCTACTGCATGAACATACTCCAATCATGCATAACAGCTCTGGAGTTCAACTTGCAGGATATAAATAAGAAACAATTTTATTTTTTCCAACAACTATGACTCTCATGCTCCATTGACCAACCTACCCTCTTTCTTAATGGGCCTGACTCCCTTAATTATATTATGCTGTATCCTTATACTTTAGTCCTTGCCACTTACGAAAAGTCTCATTTTCATTCTAAGGGTTTAGGCTTAGTCACTAAAACTTTAATTTCATATTGGACCCAAAGCTTTTCTCATGGGAGGTTAGATTTGTAGCTCCTACAGTTTAGGATGGATGTAATGCTAAGATGGTTCTTACGATTCCTGGCCCCCAGTGTATAGTCATGTCCTCTACTTATTCAAGCAAACACTGATCTAAGTGTTGCTGTGAAGGGATTTTGCAGATGTAATAAGGTCCCAGATCTCCTTAAATTGAGGAGATTACAGCTAGGTCTAGCAATCAGAGGCAGGTAAGATGGAGAGACACAAACCCTAACAGGGATTCAAGGTGTGAACGTTTCTCCACTGCTGACTGAGGACATGGAGGGAATCACAAGGTAAGGAATGCAGGCAAAGCCGCTGGAGCTGAGAGCAGCCCTTGGCGAACAGGTTCCAAGGAAATGGAACGTCAGTTCTACAACTGCAAGGAACTGAATTCTACAACGATTGAAAGGAACTTGGGGGCCGATTGTTCCCCAGCGCCTCCAGCCAAGAATTCAACCTGACCAACATCTTGATTTCACCTTTCAGCCCCTGAGCAAAGAACCCAGTCACACTGTCCCTGGATTTCTCAGCTACTAAGCTGTGAACTAGTAAATGGATACTGTCTTAAGCCATTGTTACACCGCAACAGAAAACTAGGAAGAGAAGGTTAGAGGTAATCGATGAGATCTGTACTCTCATAGGTTCCCTAAACTCGCCCCTCTGGATCTGAGTCAGGAGGAAGGAGAGGGGAGAAGAAAGCCCCTTTGTCATGGTCACAAGCACTGTTGACCTAGTTCACTGTCCAAGTTCATGATGGCGGTGGCCTCCAACAGGCCCTGAGGATGGAAGCAGATGCCTGGAGCAAATAGTCTCAGCCAGCTTTCCCAGCTGGTCCTGATGTACAGGCTCAGGTACCTTTTCTCTCCCATGCTGGGTCCCTGATAAGCTTGCACACCTTAGTTTCTTCTCCCTTCTACAGCTTCACCTCCGGGAGCTACGGCCTGGATCAGATATATCTCCAGGTCCTGAGACATTCCTACAGGTACAGATACATATGTAGGTCCTTGCCCCTTCTCAGCCCCATAAACTTCACCAGCTGCCAGATCTCGAAAAGCTCTTCTCCTTCCAGGAGTACAAGGCCATTTCAAGCCCTGTAACCAAGCAGACATCCAACCAGGTAAACAAGCACCTTCTTGTCCTTCTTGAAGTCATCTCCAAACTTTACAGGTGATCACCTCAGAGAGGAGAAATCACAGCCCCCTCTCTCTCCCCCTGCTGGGCGCGGAGGGAAGCGGGTAGCCTTCCTTCATGAGCAACGCAGTTCCCAAAGGTCACATCTTCTGTCTCTCAGTCCCCTCATCTCTCTCTTGGTGCTGAGCACGGGAAAGTCTGAAGCTAGGAAGGAGGCCTTCTTTTAACTGAGACATGAAGAAGTTAGAAACTTTGCATGATTTGATAACCCTCAGGGACCAGAAAGATGGCAACACTATTCTCTTACAAATGTAATGATGCATTTTCACATTTTTGAAAGGAGGTACTTTTAAAACAATAGAAAATATATGTAATTTTGTCTGTAGCTTGGAAGCATCACTCAATTTTATAAATATTAATTAAGAATTTTCAAAGGGGATCCAATATATGGTGATGGAAGGAGAACTGACTCTGGGTGATGAACACACACTGGGATTTATAGATGATGTAATACAGAATTGTACACCTGAAATCTATGTAATTTTACTAACAATTGTCACGCCAATAAACTTTAATTGAAAAAAAAAAGGAGTTTTCTAGGCATTATGCTAAGTGGGATGATGAAAGACCTCGGATCTGGCCTGGAGAAAGTTTGTGTGAGTGTGTGCACACATCCATGCACATGTGTGTATGTCCAAGTAAGAGAGAGGGAGACAAAGAGAGAAAATGAGAAAGAGAGAGAGAGAGGGAGCAGAGAGACAGAGCGTAAGCTCTGGAAACACTCTTAACCAAGTGTCGTGTTAGAATAAAGATACCCACAGCGATGTCGTCATCTTGGACAATATTGTGCTAAAGGGGAGAAGAATCCACTCTGTTTAAAACAGGATTGGAATGAGGTTGTGAGTGTTTCTTCTGGTAAAAACATAGAAGTAGGTTCATTAAAAAATACCTTTAAACTAAACATTAAGATTTAAACATGTGTATGCCCTCAAATTCTTCCTTGGCCTAATGAATCCATGTACTCTTGTTTGCTTTTTTTTTTTTTAAAAAAAAGCAAAATGAAACAAACCAAGTACAAACAAACAAACACAGACTTTTGATCAAGTCAGAGGTCCTCTTTGATCTCCCCAAGGGAGGATTTTTATCCAAAGGTGACCACCACTCACCACCACGGATCCTCAGGGCAGTTTTGAAAATTCTGAGTTGTACAAATCAGAAGGGTGGATTCCATACATATTTTGTACTCTTTTTTTTGAATATGAAATTTAAAATTTATACCATCTTTACTATAGCAGATAAAAAGTGAAATCTTTATTCTGTGGGTCTGCAAAAGCAACTTTTGAAGTCGGATGTATCTATCAACATACTTATTAGAGGCATTTTTTCCCCTACAGTTTTGGAGAGAGTCTGAAAACCAATGCCAGGATGGTTTAGATATTCATAATTGTTTACACATGTTTCAGTAACAAAATATATTTTGGGGGGGTTGGTGCTTTACTTTTAGGATTTAGGACAGCTGGAAATTATTATCGTTATGGGTAAAAGTGTTCTAACTGGATAATGGTGTTAAAAAGAATACAATATCCCAGAATGCTTCCTTCTAACATGGAACACATTATTTTATTAAGTTGAGCTATTTAAATAGGGATCGGTTATTTAAATAGGGATTGGTTGGTCAGTTATAGATGAAGGTGTCTAAGGAAATAGGTTCTCAGAAGAAGCATCAACTAGAAAGTGGCTGTGAATTATTATTATTAATATTGTTATATAAAAAAAAACCTTAGTAATCCTTTTAAGGGCTAGTTAATAGTACACATATAGCAGTGACAGATTCTAATTAAATATTTAAGAAATGGGACAGTGTGTCCTATCATGGTATCGTGTATCCAATACCTTGGAGATGTATAAAAATTCTTTTCATATTTGCTTATCCAGAAAAAAAGAAAATGATCGGATTTTTCTGTAAAGGAGTCTGTCTCTCCCAGAACCTGGAGTGTTTCTTCTAAGGAGCTAGACTATGTTAAGAGCCAAGAGGAAGCAGGGTTCAAAAGAAATTCATCTAATATTTGTGCCCTGGTTATGAAAGGGGGTGAGAGGCTATGAATCAACGGCATGTGGCCAGTTGGCAGGCAGGGTGCTGGCCAGGCGAGGCATTACTGTGATCACAGATGGACTTAGTGTGGGAAAGAGGATGCCAGGGAGTCCCAGGCAGCACAGGCTATTTTTGGGACTTGACACAAATCATTATTTTGTCATTTGGTGCCAGTATTGACACAGACAAATGTATTTGTTGATTGGCTATTGAAGATGTATAGATGACTAACGTAAGTCCCATCATTTGAAACATCACTGAAGGAGGAGTTTTTGAAAATAATGATTTATAACTACCTCTAAGTGTAATGCTTCCTTTAATCAAAAAAATGTTTTTATAGTTTTTATATTTTGTTATATCAATTGGATGGCATGAAGTCTTAAGAGATAAGGGTATGGGATAGCAGAGTACATATTTTAAAGAAGAAATAGGGTCCTCTTTTTCGTCAAGGAGAGTAGTCAGGAAATTTGCAATCCATCATTTATTTTATAAATTTACAAATAGCAGTTTTGCATTAGACATTTTCTTAAGGACACAGAGCCAACTTGAGGAACTCAGGAAACATATCTATGTCTGGATTCCAATAGCCCTTCTACATACGGCACAACTGCGAACTACCAGAAGGGTCTATAACCAGCCCGTAGGTTCTCTTCCTCACTCTGTCACATACTGGCAATGAACCTGGGTAAATCATTAAGAATGGACCTTGACAAAGTATTGAGGCTCACTCATGTGAAGGGTGAGGGGTTGGACATCCAAGATAACCCCAACTCTGAAGCTAAGTGTGACCTGGGATTCCAAGGTTCACAAACGGCTTGAAAATGAACACAGCTGCTGCCCACTATTGCTCAGTCTATAGCTAGAGACACGCCCAACCATCATAGCTTCCTCTACTAGCATCGTCCCCATTGGCCACTGGAGCCGTTCCTCCATGCATAATTCTTGCAGGGCTAATTGGTATACTTGCCCCTTCCCTCAGGACATCTCCCATATACATAATATTATGTGTTAAGAGAGTTTTCCCACAGTTTAATTGAGATATAATTGACAAAGAGGATTTCTGAAGGTCCCCTGCAAGCTAACTTCACTTGAAAACTTTCTTCTATAGAAAAAAAAATTGACTACAAGTTCCAAACAACAACTTACAACTTATTTCAGCAATCTAGTTTTGGAGTGCAGTGGAGTAGCTAAAAGCATAGCTTGTAAGTAGCATAGCTCTGGGACCAGGCTTCCTGGGTTCAAACATGGCTCCTCTACTATAAGCTATGTGACCTTGAGCAAGTTCTCTGTACCTCTATTTCTCCATCTGTGAAATGGGAATCATTGAAGTACTTCATGTTCTGTTTTGTTTTGAGAGTTGAGTTAATGAACATAAAGCAATTAGAATAGGACCTAGCACACAATAAATGCTGAGAAAATGTTAGCTACAATGCATTGTAAGTATTCTCAAACGTGGCAAGTGTCTAATCTGTGAAGATGCATTAGCATTTGGGAAATATCTAAAAGTCATTTGGAACAAATTCTGATTTTAACAAAGTAGGAGAGAGTTTCGTAGTTTTGGTTGAAATTATGATGTGCCCTAAATGACACATTAGATGAAATGGACATAATTGACATTTATAGAGCACTTCATCCTAAAACATCAGACTATACATTCTTTTCTAGTGTACACGGAACATTCTCAAGGATAGACCATATATTGGGACATAAAATCAGTCTCAACAAATTTAACAAGATGCTTATTATCAGGTATGAATGTTTAATTGGCTTTTAAAGGGATGACTTTCAAAATGATAATTCCTCTTCTTAGAGATTACACACACTAAAAAATTAAATACATTATGGCTACACTTTGTGCCCAATGACACATGGCACTGTCATTGTCCTTCGTTGCTCATTTCTAAAAATGGCACAGGGAACATTGATCTCCTTCCCTTTAATGGAAACCACAGATAATACTATATCTGTGAAGGATGCTCCTGTGTTTGGCAAAAATAAAACTTCTCATCTTTTTGTTAAATAGCTCTTTAATTCTCAGTCTCTCAGTTGAAACTGCTAATAAGATGACATGCAAAATTGTGCAACTATCAACATTAAAACACATTTCATGGCAAATTTCACTCAATTCTGGATTTTTTGTTTTATCACATTCACTACAAAATTTATAGTGTAATTTAGCATGAGTGGTTTGTTCTCCAAAGCTCTTCACATTTTTACACTTATTAAATCTAAACTTAAATAGAATCCATTTAAAAATCTTCATTTTAGTAGACCTCAGTTGGAAAAAAAAATTGTTTTAAACTTTCCTCTTACATCAGCCCAAAGACATATTTTATTTATCTATTTACATTTTGCATAGATGTATATTAAGATCTTTCTGTGCCCAAGCATTATTTTAAGCTCTTTCTTCACAATATTAGCCCAGTTTTTTCTTAAAACCACCCTGTAGGGTCGGTACTATTGTATCCCATTCTGACAGATGAGAAACTTGCCCAAGGTCTCCAACAGTAAGCAATGAACTACAGCTGAAATCCAGACAGCACAAATAATATTTTATCAAACATATTTAAGAGAGGTTGTTTCCCTTAAAGAAACTTCTTCCCTTTCTACTATTTCTTGGCTCTTTGAAATCTGGGCCTCTTAACTTTATCAGCAATTTAATTTTAAAGTAACCTATCAGGTTAAGAATCCCACATGCAATATTTATTTTCCAGATCATAAGGTCTGGAAAGACCATCCTCAGTCAAGCAAGAGGAGTGGGGGAGTCGAGGAGGTAAAAACCTAGGAAACTCAGTGGAAGTCTGCACGGCATTGCTGAATAATGAGATCCCAAAGAAATGGAGGGCCACTGGGGTGGGGAGGCCCGATCTGCTTTGAAGAGTGAGGTCATGCTCAATGTTTTAAACTCATTAGTCCTGCCTAAAAAGGGGATGTGGGTAAAAAGGAAAAAAAAAAAGACAAATTAGCAGTATTTTCAAAAGAAGTTAAATATGTCAGGCAGTAAAGTGTCCTAATTCTGCCTTCAGGGAACATATGTCAAACCAGCTCGTAGTTCTACAATGGGTGAAACCATCTGCAATGAATACCCCACCCCTCATTCCTGTTCCTACAGCACACGCCTTTCAGGGAAATGATACAGTTGGTCAAATGCATGTGGAAATTTTCTCAGCATTACCTAATTGAGACATTAGGCCAACCTTTCTTTGAACAAAAACCAATTTGTTAGAGCTTGCTGAAAGAAAGCACATCAATGTCTTTGACTAATGAGGGCAATATAAATAGTCCAAATGACATATTATCAAATTTCCCTGGGATTGCAGAACCACCATTGCCTACAACTCATAACCACTTTCTGGGCCTTTGCGAAGAAAGCAATGGCTAGGTAGCCCCTCACAGATGTTTATTTCTAAGGAAATATTAGATTTGGTGGCATTTTGCTTTGAGAACTATAATAATTGCTGATTACCTGTGCTAATATAAATCATTGAAAGACCACACATATTCCCACAGTGTTATATTGTTATATAGACACTGATTTCTTTATTGTAAAAACTATAAATGAAATAATATATGCGAAACTTAGTGCAGTTGCTAGGACAAAGTTTATTCAAAATAAATTGAATTAGAATCGTGTATATTTATGTTAGAAATGAAACTGACCTTACTATATTTGTTGCTGCTAGTGATATTCTGATTCAAATTGTGAGATACCAGCCAGGATAAGAAATTTTTACCTAGGGATTTTCATAACTCTGAAATTTTATGCGGCACTAGGTGTGATTATACATTATTTCTTGAGTCAAAGGGTAAAAACTTTCACCAGATATTCAAAGGGATACACTGCTTCCTCCAAAATGTTAAGAACCACTGGCCCAGGGGAATCATTTGCTTTAACTTACACAGAGCCAAACTCTGTTGTTTGATGAAGCCCAAAATGTCTTTTTAAAAATAAGACTCAGTTTGGTAGTGGGAGGAAGACTTATAAAAATGCCTAACCTGGCACCCAAGACCTCTCCCCTCTCTCACCACTCTCTTTGCTATCTTGGTATGTACAGTAGTTGTTAGAGTTAGTTTGGACTTGAGAACTGAGGAACAAAATGGAGAAAGTGAGATAAAAGATCTAGGGGCCCCTTAGAGCCCACAAAGAAGTGGATATTAGGATTTGGCGTTATCAAATCCTAATATCCACTTATCAAATCCACGTTATCAAATACTAATATCAAATCCTTTAATCCACTTCTCTTTGAACCATCACCTCCTTCCAAGTTTCAAATATCACAGCCGAAATCTGGTTACCCTATCAGGAATATTTTATTTAAAAACGTCTCATGCTTCCTTTCTATTTTCCTATCCAGCTCAGAAATCCGAAGACTAATTTTTAGAATGCCAAAACATGAACTTCAAATGACAATGACAATGAACATATATAGCACAAGGTCCGGGTGGGGTGGGGTGGGGTCGGCGGTGGGGGGGGGAGTTGGGGGGAACTTCTCTGGATGCTGGGGGAAGCTGGGAAGATGCCACTCTCTTCCTCATTGTGTCGGCGCTGGTGCGCTAACGGTAGTAACAGTTTGTTTCTTCTTGTACAGGAAGCAGATGTGACTTGGAAAAACATGGAGAACACATGTGCTGAGCAAAAGTTTTTATTTGAATGGTAATTTATCTGACCATAAGTTACATAAACTCATGAGGTGAGTGTTTAACATAACTCTTTTCACCAACTCAGAAAGCTAATTTATATAGGCACTAAAATAGATCGTGAATTCAAGAACACGCCCCTCTCATCTTCGCCTGCTTTTGAAAGAAAACTGAATGCTAAACAAAAGTTCTGGAGCCTTCGATGCTTTGCAAATGCTTACTGGCCATGAAGGAGGCCTCTGCAGAAAGTCTGGGTGTGCAAACAGTTCATGGAAATAACACTTCACTCTCCTCCATGCCACACGAGCTTTCGAAGAACCCCAGCAAAGGATTGCTTAGCCCTGCCCACAGAACTGGAAACACTTGCGAAAGGCCAAGTGTTTATAAGTCAACAGCACTTAGCAAGACTGGAGAGAACGCCGACAGGGCAGGCCACTGATGACGAAATGGATGCCTGCACGACAGACCCTTCAGCGTGAAGTACAAGATTGGGGACAATGTCTCTATTAGGCGCAGTGGGAACAGTGGCCACCACACACAGTACTTTCAGGGGTCCAGGAAAATGTTTGCATTTCCTTTCAAATTAGAAGGAAAAAAAATGAACTTTTCAGTAAAATAGTCTACATAATATTAACATATTCATCTTCCTAGCAAAACTGTTGTAAAATATAATGCGAAGTATTTTTGTCACAGACAGAGCCCAGAAAGGCAACAGTGCGCAGGGCCCATGAACGTCAGGAAGGCAGCTCTCTGGGATAGCCCAGGTCACTCTCTCCCCTTTCTAACTCCCAACCAGTTCTTCCTGTCCCTGTGCTTTTGGAATTCCAGCACCCTCAGAATTATTGGCTCCTACTTCTTTTGCTGTTCTCTTTCTTCCCCCTTCTGCGCCTTCTCCATACACCTACAGGCAAACCGAAGAGGCACATCGGGACAAAAAATGTTTCCATGATGATGATGACAGTGATGCTAATCCAATATTGACTGAGCACCTACTCAGGCAGTCGGCTTGTGCTAAAACTTTACATTCATGATCTAATTGAATCCTTACTACAAGTTCATGAGAGAGGTACTCTTACTAGTTCTATTCTCAAGAAAGGGAAACTGAGGCCTACTAGGGAGCTCAAAAGCCTTGCATGAGCACACACGGCCAGTCCAGCCCGTTAGAGGCAGGGAGGGGACCACAAGTCAGGCTTTGCTGACAGCAGCTGTGGGCATGAGCCTGGGAGGCAGCCATGGCTTATAACCACTAGGTTAGAAAAGTGACCTGGGGTATTTGGCTAAGACGCAAAATTTGCTCTGATAAAATAATTTCCACAGAGGAAACACACTCATCCTCTTTACAGAGCAAAAGCAAATGAAAACATTGAGCATTTGTCTACAGCACAGACTCTACTGTTAAAAAATTAAATCGCATTCCTCTGGTATATTGAGGGAGGCAGGGTAACTATAAACCATTACAGTGAGTATTTAATCAATATTACAACTTTGGAAATGAAAAAAAGGTTTGTATTAAGCAATGATTGATAAATGCTGTTCTGTTCTTTTATTATGGATATTTGCTAAGATTTTAGGCATCTATTACTTGTGTTGTTTGGTAATAGTCGTCTGTGATGTTGGAAAAGTACCGAAAATAAATGGGAAAATTGTAAAACTTTTCCAAATGCAGTAACTGGAGTCATTCACGCATCATTTAATGACTTGGCATATATACCGCTAATTAGCTTTTTTTTTAAAGAAAGCAGCATATGCTAGTTTTAAATGTGTAGCTAAATGCTGGACAAGACCTTTTTTCTAAAGGTATTTTCTCTTGCCCGGGTATTTTCCCTTTATTAATAGCAATTTATTTTAAAATGAAAGCTGTTTCTAGCAAATGGATCCATGAAACATTGTCTCCCACGCTACTGTTATATGATCTTTCTGTAGATTTGATTTATGGCTTTATTCTGGCAAAACATTCTTGGGGCAAAATGTATATGAGACCATAGATCATCTATAGAAGTCAACTTCTGTGGATGCTGTATTGTTATCCACATAAAACCTTTTGATTCGAAAAGAGATATTAAAAGAAATATTTCCCCATGTGTATATTAATTTCCTTAAAACATAAATATATTTTATTAATTCCTAAGCGTGACATATTCCAGCCATAATAACAGTTTATTACTTTCTAAATCTTTCTTTCTAACAGCAAAACATTATGCTATTTGTGGGTAAGTCAAAATGAAGTAAAAGTCTATGTATGTTATATGACCTTTTAACGTTTCATTAAAAATCATGTTTTCCATAACTGAATGCATATTTCTGATTCTAATAACTACATTAGACAGAAAAGATGGCAAATTAATAAGTAGAATAAAAGCATCAGAGTAGTATCACTGACTACAGAAATTATGAAAAATGCAAGGATGAAAAAAGATATGATACTTCAACATTTAACATTGAAGGATTACCTCTAAATAATTTATACCTCCAGTGAGTCCACTAGAGATTTATTAGATTTCCTAATAGAAAGTAGAAGCGTGGGATCTCTCATTGGTCTCTGTCAGTGGTGCTCAGCTGGGGCTGATTTTGCCCTCAGAGGACATTTGGCAATGTCTGGAGCCATTTTGGGTTGTCACCACTTGGAGAGGGGCGCACTACTGGGATCTAGTGGATACAGGCCCAGAATGATGCTGAAC
Source organism: Rhinolophus sinicus (assembly GCF_057876585.1). Lineage (NCBI taxonomy): Eukaryota > Metazoa > Chordata > Mammalia > Chiroptera > Rhinolophidae > Rhinolophus > Rhinolophus sinicus. The sequence goes on from NC_142508.1 coordinate 22,734,205, forward strand.
ATCCTGCAACACACCGCAGAGCTCCCCCAAAACAAAGAATTATCCATCCCCCCTATCAATTGTGCTGAGGTTGAGAAACCTTGGTCCAGATCTGGTTGTTTTCTGTCAGTCACGTAAATTAGCCCGTTTCTCCCTCACTGATAATAACTAAACTAAGCGTTGCCTCAGTGGCAATATAATTAGAAAAAGACACTAAACTGGAATAGCTAATAATGGGTAAGCAGGTACTTAACAATGAGCATAAACATGATACAAAATGTCTATTAACAAATTAATTAAATTATTATTCACCGAAAAGTCACAGTGACTGATTTTTTAATTGACTGGTATGCCTTATATTTGCTTTCTCTTTACTGTTAGTCTTTTGGAGAAGGGTTGAAATGAACAATTGGTGTTCAGAAGGTGAGGGAATGGGGGAAGGAGAAATCAGGAGGCTTGATTAACCACTAATGAGATTCTCCTTTTTTTTTTTGGTTATTTGAAGGTAGATTGCCTTTTACGTTTATTTAAAATTTAATAGTGGAGTCCATTAGGCCAAAACCTAATTTGAAACATAAGAAGATATTGTAATTTTCCCCCTTAACCAAGAAATGAAATATAATTAAAGTTTAATTCATTTCCTCTTAGGTTTTACACATATATGCTTTGGAGAGTCAAATAGAGGAGCTTATCATTTAATCTGCAATAGTTCAACTCTTGACTTCAGCCTTAAGAATATAATGAAGAAAGGCACTATGTTGACTGAAAAGAAAAAAGAAAGAACAATTTGTTAAGACCAAAAGTTTATAAGTGTCATAATGTATATCTGTTTAGTTATAAACTCAATTTGAAAATTCTCAAATACCTGAGAAGTAATAGGACACAGGAAATTGTATCCTTCACTCTTCGTATTCTAAGCTTCATCATGATATTAACTTGCAATGAAACCTAAAGACACTAATGAAATTAAGCATAAAAGAGAAATAAGGGAAGGTCTCTGGATTAGAATTTAATGTGGAGCTTTAAATTCTGACTTTTCTCAGTTCCTAGTTAAGGGCATAAAGCAAACCACATTATTTATTCATTGTTTGTTTACTCATTTGACAGTTTCTAAAAGGAAGGCTAAAAAATGCTAGTGCTTTTTAAACACTTTTCCATGTTATATACTGCTGTGGGACCACACATAAACTTTAAATTAAGACACGGAAATAATTCTTATAAACAACTAAAATACTTTCCTTCAATCATCTATAGGATACATCCCACAAAAATTTTTCTAATATTTTTCTTCATGCTATAATAACAAATACCTAACATAATCTATTATCTAAGGTAATTAATCAGTTTCTGATCAATGTAATATTTGAGAAGGATAGCATGTCTTGGAAGATAATAAATACTTTCCCACTAATGTTTTTCTTATGTTATTCAGGTATAATTTATATCCAGATAATTTATGATAGCCAAATACATTTAAATGTATTTTATATATAGAAAATTGCACAAACCTTAAGCGCATAGTTAATTACATATATATCAATATGTCAATTGGTTATACATGTATCCACCACCCAAATTAACATATAGGACATTTGCCCAAAAGTTTGTTTGTACTCAGAGGTACCCACACCTTCTAGGTAACCACTGTTGCGATTTGTATCACCATAGATTAGTTTTGCCTGTTTTTAATCTTCATATAAATGTAACATAGTATGTCTTTTTACATCTGGCTTCTTTTTCTCATCATAATGTTTTGGAGATTTGTCCATGTTTGTGTGTATCAATAATCAATTTATTTAAAAATATCTCAATAGTATTATGTTAAGTTTATCTCTTTTCTTATTGAATTGTTTACAGCTTTTAGCTATTATCAAGACAACTTATATGAAGACTTATATGTACTTAAAAGAAATGAGCTATTAAACCATGAAAAGATATGAATGAACCTTAAATGCATATTATTATGAAGACAATCTGAGAAGGCTACATACTGTATGACAACTACAGGACATTCTGGAAAAGGTAGAGCTATGGAGTGGTTGTCAGGGGTTGGTGGGAAGTGGGAGGGATGAACAGGCAGAGCACAGAGGCCTTTTGGGGTGGTGAAAATAGTCTGTATGATACCGTAATGATGGATACGTGTCATTACACATTTGTCCAAACCCACAGAGTGTACAACAATTATAGTGAACCCTAAGGAAAACTACGGAATTTGAGTGACTGTGATGTGTCAACGGTAGGTTCATCCTTGCTAAAAAATGTACCATTCTTGGGAGTGCGGCTGATAATGGGGGAGGCTATGCCTGTGTGGGAGCAGGGAGTATATGATAAATCACTGGACGTTCCTCTCAATTTTATTGTAAACCGAAAACTGCTCTAAAAATACATTTTAAAAGAAAAAAAAAAGATTTCTTGGCTATGTCTTTTGATAGACATATGACTTCATTTATCTTGAATATAGAAAGGAGGATATAATACTGAGCCTAATACTGCCAAAGTTTTCCAAAGTGATCAACTATTTTACACTCCGCCCAGCAGTACAAGAAAGAAAATTCACTCCACATCCTCACCAACACTGGGTGTTGTCAGTCCTTTTAATGTTGCCTATTGTGGTGGGTGCGCAGTGGTATCTCATTATAGTTTCAATTTGCATTTCCATGATGACTAATACGCTTTTTGGCCTTTGGATTATCCTCTTCTTGTGAAGTAAGTGCCTTTCCATCTCCGCTTCTGACAACTTTTCTTCACTTTGTTTTTTTTTTTTTTTCTGGATCACAGGGAGCTGCAAAGACTAGAAATATGTCAGATGGTACCAACAGACCAAGGGGTTACCCAGTGGTCTGGCTGCCTGTTTCCATTGGTGCTGGGGCTGGGTTTGTGTGAAGGGGGGCTTCTCCCCAGTTGTCTTCTCAGAGTGGTTCTTCTGGACAGTGTACCAGGCTAATGTCACTTCCTGGAGGAGGGTAGCACTTGCTTCCCTAGTTTACTATCATTGGATTCAAAAGGGTTACTACTCAAATAAAGCAAATTGAAAAGTGGATAACTGAGAGTAACTTTTATTTTATTTTAATTTTTTAAATTAAATTTACTGGGGTGACAATGGTTAGTAGAATCATATAGGTTTCAAGTATACATTTCTATAATACATACATTTTCTCCATAGGCTAGCCCAGTGTTTCCTCAACTGTGTTCCACAGCAGAATATTTAACAGCTATTGCATAAAAAAAATGCCAAATATGTTTGGGAATACTGCACACTATATATTCTCCTTTTGAAGGCCTGTCATTAAAATTAGTGTAGGAGAGGTTCAGAGAAGCCCTACAATAAAGAAACCTACTTAACATAATTTAACCCATTGCTTCATAAACTTACTTGACCATGGAACCATACTTTTTCCACCTTTTTTCCCCTCGCTACACCTACTATTATCTTTCACAATAATGGTTCTGTCCTGCTTCAGACCAATCTTTAGACCAATGTGGAATTCCGTTTGAGTTGGTGGTACTTCATAAAATAGAAATATGTGTTTCCTTGAAAAATATAAATCTCAGCAATGGGTATCCTTACACAATAGTATTAAACTCTGGGGAATCAATGAGATTGTGGTGGTGGTGGGTAGAGAGGGAGAGAAAACCATATCTGGCCACAACGTTTAAGAAAACACGGTACACCATACCACTCACTGAGTTCCAGTCAGCTGTTATTCTCCTACTAACGCTCGTTGCTTCACTGCTTCCCAGTAGTATAGAAATCCCTGTGACACGATGCCTTTGCAATTATATGTTCTGAGCAGATTACTATATATGATAATTAGTATATATGATAATTACTACTTCCCCAGAATTGCTTATAGTGAGAACGCAACTATGTAGTGAGGATACGAAGAAGGTTATACATAGAATCCTAGAAAAGGAAAAAAAACAGAGCAGAGAACCACCCAACAAGACAAAGTCTCTGGGTTATATGCACCCACCTCCAAAATCAACAAGGCTACAAAATGGTATGTGCTGCTCACAAGAGAAACTACTGACTTTGGGTATGAGACATGAAACTAGAACAATATCTACCCAAGCAAGTCTAATTTCATTCATCAGGTTCCCCTTCTGTAAAACAGTTCCATAAATTTTCCTCTCATTCTTTAAAGTAAATCCCACTGAACCTAGTTTAAAATTTCAAAAGTAGATCCAGGGTCACATCCAAGACACACAGTGCAATTTAAAAGGGAAATATAAAACCAATTTTATAACTAAGTGTGAGCACTCGTACATTTTTTCCAATCTCAACCACAATAAATCCACTGAACACAATAAGTGCAGGGAGGAGCTACCCCACTAAAAAGAAAACCACGCATAACAGGGTGTCTTCCATACTCTTGCTCTTTTGAAATGAGACCATAGTTTGGATTTAAAAGCACACATCTTTTTCCTAACAATTTTCATTTGGCATGATTCATCTGGCTTACCATCATTCTCACTTCGATCCAAACGCAAGTGTAAAATTCACCTACCTGCACAAAACCACATGCTGTGAAGTCTTCAAACAAGGGCAGACTTGGACGGTCTTCTCGATTGATGGTGAGTTTGTACGTGATCAGGGTCTCACCCTGGGCTGGAGATTCATCTACCAGAAGCATTGAGATTTTATTTGTTCCTAAGCCCAGAGGGTAGTTGGCAAAGCTGGAGAGAGAAACATCGATTTAGCCCAAACAAATTCATACATCAATATAAAATGCCTACAGTTTGCATAAGGTCTGTACAATTTCACAAAAAACCTAAAATGTGAAAAAAATATTTTAACTTCTGTTTCATAGTACTTTGGTATGCCAAAAGTCACCTTGCAGAGCAAGTCACATCCCCTCTCTAGTACCAGGAAGGGAACTCATATTAGGTTGGTGCAAAAGTAACTGTGGTTTAAAAGGTTAAAAAACTGCAAAAACCACAATTACTTTTGCACCAACCTAATATTTATTAACCATCTATCAGGGTCATACGTTATCTCATTTAATATTCACAACAACTCCATACAAAACTATGATGGTCCCTGTTTTTATCTAGAGAGACCATGACATCAAAATGGGAAACAAATTGCCCAGAGTCACATGGTAGAATCAGTGTGGGGACCCAGGTGGGTCTCGAATCCTTTTTTTCTTTCTAGTAGACTCTTGGCTCCCAGGGATGACAAGAGCATTTCTTCCCCTGCTGCATGGGAACATGACTATGTTCCTTACAATGGACACGGACGTAGTAGAGGCTCTATTTTCTGTTCAAAGTTCCAAATGAGAGTTGATGACTCTCAAAAGAGTCAATAGAAAAAAATCCCAGTGAGACTACGAAAGTTAGTGTTACTAGGTCCACAAATTGTGACCAACATGTTAATTAAGTAATCAATCCCTGAATGTTCAAAAACTTGAGGAGTTGGGTTGGGGAGAAGAAGGCCACCATTCAGAAGGGTTACCATATTTTGCAACATATAATGCAATCCCGTGTATAATGCACACCCACCATTTTGGCCCAAACTTTTAGGGGAAAAAATCTTTTGTCTTAATTTTTTAATTTAAATTTTTATTTGTTTACATTTAGATACTTGTTTTTTGTATTATAAAGGAACTTTAGCATTTATTTTTTTAACATATTATGGCACAATAAATTTTATGTAACAAATAATTACAAAACACAAGAACAGATACAAGGTACAAGAAATTTTATGTACCAGTAACAAACATGATATTTACGCATCATAGAAGGCCAAGAACTCTTCGTGGTTGCAAGCTCACCGTAAGTTCAACAAAACCAATTATAGTATTCCAGGGTATTATTTTGCACATGGATATTGTTATTGATTTCTAGAGTCACACACTTTTAACTCACAAGCATAAACAAAAAAATTAAAAACATTTATATAGACACAGAACTAGTACTTCCCATGTATAATGCACATCCTTATTTTTCCCTCACAAATTTGGGCAAAAAGTGCATATTATACACGACAAAATATGGTAACTCTTCGGTAATCTAAAAACATGAAGATAATAAACTAACTTTTCCCTTAATGAGTTCTCTTTAATATTTCATATCACAAGATACACTGTTGTTACAACATAGTTACCAAGATTCGATACAGAGACTGCTAATAGATCAGTAAAGCACTGATGTGTGCTTCTAAACCACATGACACCTAAAATGCGGAAAGACCTCACACTCTGGCAATCTCTCCAACGCTCTTGTGCCTTGTCCTTTCTGAGCCACCTTCAGAAATTGCTTCAAATGTCTGTCCCCCACTATGATGTCTTCTCTCAGCCCCTGCAGGGTCCGCATACCTTGGCCCTGACCGTTCTTGCAGGTACACCTTGCACTGACACTTAGAAGTCTCCGCTCCAATTGTCACTGTTACCACATCAAAGGGGACTTCAGAGTAATAATCTTTGATCTTCGGGTGAAATTCAGGCTTTAGTTCCAAGGGTGGATGTGTGAAGATCTGCTTGATATGACATTGTATGTCTTTATCTGTTATTAAAAAAATACAAAAGCAATGACAAAGAAAAGACAACTGTTCAGAGTTGATTGCTGGCTTCAACTGGATTTTCTATTTGTCAAAGTTTGTAGAATTTGCCTCATGTAAGAGCTGTTTACTTCAGTTGGTGTTCTACACATCATATTTTTTGCTCAGCCCTTAAAAGTTTACAGGCACAGAAGGTGGGAAGATGTCTCTCCAGTGGATTGATAACATTTGCACTTACTGCATCAATCAAGCAATTGTGTCAATGGGATAATGACTCTGAAGGTAGTGATAGAAGGGCACCAGCAGAGGATGAGGAAAATTTCTTAACGGGGAGTGTCATTTCTGCCATTGGGTTCGTATGGTAGCTTATGGGCAGTAGGGTAGAGCAAAGACTGGGAACTCCAGTATTATACCAACCACTCAGACACAAAACCACCTGAAGCCTTGTCTCTGCACCAGCCACCTCAACCTAAGAAAGCCCGCTGAAGTATAAGAAGGAAATGCTATATTCTGCTCAGTCCTGTTACAGAACTTAGCATATCACTTCATACCATTAATTCTAAGCCATTTTAAGAATGTTTCCACTTGTTAGAACAATTTTTACCAAAGTACCTCGGTAAGAAAAAGGAAAAATAGCTATGTAGGCACATAGACCAGCCACTGCTAAATTATGTTGTGTTCATATTTGGAATAAACAAATTACTCAAAAGAAGCTTAGCAAATGTTATTCAAAGAAATATTGACAGGTATTTTGTTCCATAAGTACTTTTCAGTAGATAACAAAGTTCTAGTAAAGATAAACAGGGAATTCTATAGAAATCGGTAAAAAGAAAGTATCCTTGCATTGCCTTTAAATATTCAGTAATGTTTAACAACATAGCGACAAAAAGGATAACAAAATTTGCTGCAGAAACTTATACAACTGAACTTAAAGAAAATACATTATCCTACTTACTGTTGTCTCTTCCTCTATTTTTATACAGTGATCACAATGCATTTCCTAAAATCAAACCTGATTTTATTTTTTTAATGGTTTCTCCTCACCTCCAGAAACCATCAAAGTCCCTAACAAAGGAGACAAGGTATTTTACAGTCTCTTCTTTGTCTTCCTGTCCAGTTGCATCTCCCATTATGTCCTGGACTTTGTGCTTCAACAATACCCATTTTTTATTTCTTTGACAGCCATGGAGATGTACCACCAAATCCATAGCAATGGATACCACCAACCTTATGAATATTTTATTCTAGTTCTGGAAATTAGGCCTCAGTATAACTCCCAATAAAATTTTTAAGAACTGTATATTTCTGACACACATTCTATGGTTTTTCTTAGCCAGTGGAAGAAAAAACACAACTTGGGTATAAAGAAAGAACAATAATAATACAATAGATATCGTATAAATTCACTGTAAGGGGAAACTCAATGAAAAAAAAACAACAGCTAGTAATTTGGTTGAATAAGTTAGTAAATTGAGTAAACTAGGTCCTTGATTAATTTTACTTGTTACCAAAGATTTTATCTGGCTGATAGATGCAAGTAGATTGCATCTATAATTTCAACGGTCATACCAGCTCCTAAACTTTGTATAATAAATAAGGAAAAAATAAAAGACTGAGGATGAGATCGTGTTACTAGATTTCATCTTAAAAAGAACCACAGTGTTTTATTCTAGTTAACCACTTATTAATAATGTATTCATTTTTTCATCCAAGTTTTTTTCCCAGTATAGTCTATGTTTGAGACACTGAGATAGCACAGTAAAACCAGGTTATTGTTGGTCGTGAGAGCTGATTGAAGTGGAGATTGTGAATCCAACATAACACTTTAAACGAGCTGAAGTTCAGGGGTATGAAAAGTGCTTTGGAGAGGACCATTTCCTCTCAAAAGGCAAAAAGGGAATTTAAATACTTGCGCTACACTTTTATGCCCGGAACCAGTAAAATCAATAACAAAGTGGAAGGTTTCTGTTTTCAAAATAGTAATCATAAGAAGCTGTACTTCAACTTAATAAGATATATGAGAAACCGTCCCTGAGAGTTCATTTCCCTGGAGTTTATACTTCCACTTAATAGTGAAAGTTTCCAACGGGGTTCTCCCATTGCAACACGGAAACTCAGCCCTACGTGAGATGAAACGTGGAATCATATTTTTAAGCAAGATTTTAGCAAGTGTTTGTTTTTGATTTTATCAGAAACTCCACCTCTGGCTTCAGTGCTGCATCTGAGACCCCTGCTTGAAGCCGATATAGTCCTGACATCATCTTCAAGTGAACCATCAGTGTCGCTGCCTACAAGCACCTGTGTTTCCTTGGCATCCTTCCCGCCCCAATCCCAAGTCGTCTCCGGCCAGCTTACCTTAGATCTACAGAGAACCCGGCATGAGGTATGATGGTAGCAGTCCGTTTAACCTACTTGGCAAGTATATAAGGGAAAGCTGTTTGAAGATTTGGTTGCTTTTCATGTGTTTCTTTTAACTGGAGAATTTTATTGCCCTCTTGAGGGATAATCATAACTCATATTGAATAAGAGAATAGCCTAACTCTAAAAGATAATCCCACCTGTTCTGATTCATCATTAAGTTATTTAAAAAATCTTATGCCATAAGAGTAGGAAGATTGATTATGAAGACACAGGCCAGACTAGCTTTTATAAATATAAAAACATGAAGAAAGTTGTAGAACTTATCTCACATATTCACTTCCTCCACACCATGTTACCTGCGAACTGAAAAACATGAGATCATCCCCTCATACAGTCGCTTCATTTTATAAATGAGAAAACTGAAGACCAAAGCGGTGGAGTGGCTTTCCTGATGCGGCATCAACCCAGAGCCTAACGTACAGTGGACTCTTGACAAATGTTCATTCTCATCTTCCTCCTAGTTTTCCCACTACGCACTAAGCACCTGTCTCCTAAGACAACTCAGTAGCATGGATTTTTCTAGAAGTAGGATATTGACTGGTAAGTGCAGGGAGGGAACAGTGTAAATACTACCTGTTATCTTTGCCTGATTAGCAATACCTTATTTAAAATGCCATTTTTCTTTAATTGGATGTATTTGTTGATTCTATTAAACCATGTTACTATGTAACCTCTCATTCTACCCTAAATTTAATGAGTGCTAAAACATAAGGAATCATTTAAATTGTATTTTAGAAGATGCAACTTAGATTTATTAAATTAGAAGACTTTTATTTACAATACATTAGACCTTTGTTCATAATTTTTTCAGCTTTAATGTTTTACGAGACTAGATGTTTTTTTATTTGTGAAAGGCTAAATTTTCTAAGTGCATGTTTTAGCATCAATTTATATATATATATATATATATATATATAAATTTATATATATATATATATATATATATATATATGTTTTAAAATGTTAAAATAAAACATTGTCAAAAAACAAACTTGCTAAGTAGAACTCCCATTTTTCCTCCATATTTTTTATAGGATAGTAAGATAACTCATGAGCTTTGAGCAAAGAATCTGAAGACCCAGCTTCGTGACTCAGCTCAGGCATTTAATAGCCCTGTGATCTTGGAAAGCTAATTTAGACTCTCTAGAATGATCTCTTTACAAGACTACTGAAATAATGCTGAGCCTACAGAGTGAAGAAAATTATTTAAAAATTTTTAAATCTATATAATACTTGAAATGTAATATATATATATATATATATATATATATATATATATATATATTTCTTCTTGATTATACATAGGTAAAAAAATTCATGAATTTTAAGAAGACATACTGAAAATTAGCTTAAAAGCTCTCAATCGCTATTAAAAAATTAACTCAAGTACTATCCATTATATCAACAATCTGGTAGAAAAAGAAGTCACTGTATGGTGGTGAGAATCCTACAAATCAATGGGTAAAGCAGAGGAGCCAAGCTTTTCCACTTGAGCAGCCTCCGAGGTAAAGCCTTAGCACCCACAGGATCTCTCAAAATGAGTTTGGAAGTCACTGACCTCAAACAAACATTAACAACAAGCATTAACATTTCAGGTTCAAAAATAGAAAATTAAAAAAAATCTTCTTATGCAAAAGTGATAGATACTGACTCATTCAGAAGCCTCATAACTTCTGAAAATTTACTGAAAATATATCAGTAGCCTCAGGATACACAAATTGGATAAAATGATGATTTATTCTAAGCAGGGCTGAGCCTGTTAACAATGCTGCCAAAACACTTCCACTGGCACTCACCATCACTGCAGCGCACTTCTTTGGTTCCATTCACAATTTGTGGAACCGCAACTGAAAAGGAAATGTAAATCTGAATTAAAAACTGTTAATCAAAAGTAACAGAATGCATATTCGGTAATCTCAAATACAGCATAATTTCGTAAAACATTGTATTAGAAATGCAAACTTGAATTAAAAATCATTGATCAAAATTAAAAGAATGCATATTCAGTAATCTCAAATACAGCACAATTTAATAAAACATTTCATTATTTAACAAAACATTTTATTATTTCACTTTATTACATCAGAAAGTACTTCTAAGTTAAACTGAAACCTACAGTAAAAACAAAAGAAATTATTTGATTCAAGTCTCAAAAGAATGATTATTTCAAATAGGAAAATATTAAGGGAGAAAAATAAATGGTCTAAATGCCACTCATTGCCTGAAGGTGAACTCTCAAGATTCCGTCTATAATAGTTCTATAATCCTATGACTATAACGTCCCAAATTATCAGAATTACAGAAATTCCATCCAGTTGGTTCATTTGATATTTACTCTAAGATTCTGAACTCAACCAAACATCTATCTAAAATACTCTTTCATACATATTTATGGTACAATGGGTGAATAAAAACACTCAGAACACAGGAGTCATTCATTTTAAAGAGCAAAAAAATGGTGGGAGAGAGAAAAGTCAGAATATCAGTTCATCATCAGTTCTTCACTGGACCCACTCGAATATTCTATTGAATCAGTGATTCTCAAGCTTTAGCACGCTTCAGAATCGTCTGAAGGGCTTGTTAAAATACAGGTTGCTGAGCCTCATATCCAGAGATTCTCATTCAATAAATCTGAATTTTCCAAGTTTCTCAGGTGATACCACACACTGAGAACAACTGGATTGAATTAAACCTTGATTTGTAATAGGAAAACTTTGATTTTTTTTTTTAAATTATAGACACGGTACTTTTTATTTTTTTTCTTCAAATTAGAAATATTTTCTTACAACAAAAAGCTCAGATATTCTTTAGATTCTTTAGAAAGAAAAAATTAGAAAATCACATAAAATCCAAGACAGAAAAAAATTAGAAGTTAGAGATAAGATTAAAATCACCATTAATTATCCTTGAGGTTCATGTTTTGTGCAGGCAATTGTTTCATTTAACGATAGATCCTAAACATCTTTCATATCACAGATATCCTTCTACAATATTAGAATGGCTTTATAGCATTTTATTGGATAACTATAAGCTTAATTTATTATGCAATCCACTATTATAGCAATAGTGGTAGTTTCTATTTTTTCATTTATAAATAATTTATATAATTGAGTTTTGTATACATTTTTAATTATGTCCTTACAATGAATATCTAGAAGTTAATTTTCTGGTATGTAAGAATAACTTTAAAGTTTTTCTTGTATTATATGTTGGTAAATGTCCCTTTAGGAAAGGTTGTTCTAGGCTGAAGATATTTTGTCACTAGAATCCCAAGGAAGGCAGCCTGGCTAGAGACTGCTGGCCCTCGTGAGATAATCCCACAAGACTGGGCAAACCTCGGCCTTGGTGAGGTCATAGAGAGTAGGTAAGATAGTGCACAGTGGAAGCCTGACCTTGTGGCACTTTCAATTCCCCAGAGAGACATTAAGCATCATGAACTGAAGATTATGGATGGACTTGATGGAAGATAAAATAGGGTGGTACTTCATATGTGGGTCTGACAAGGATGGAGCCCAGAAGGCCACAGATTTAAGGACAGAAACAAAGCTGGGCACTGACCTCTTAGGTAGGTTTGGTTTAGTGTAATTGTTAACAGAGTGAGCTATCAGCTGCTTCACATATAAGCTTCTTCACATAATTTCAAGCAAGTTACAGAATCTGTATCATCTGTCAAATAGGAGCAATAATCTCATAGATGATCAAAAGCTAATATGCATACAGGGCTTAGAATAATGCTTGGCATTTGGTACACAATAGATGTTTACTGCTATTATATAAAAAAAGAAAGGTTGTTCTAATTTATACATCCACTAACGGCATTACAACACTTATTTCTCTATACTCTCCTCAACTTTATTAATTTTAAGAAGAAAAAGCTTTCCGAATTTGAAGGACATAGCATTCCTTGCTTAATTCTCATTTTTGATTACTAATGAAGTTAAACAATTTTTATACATGTTTTCGCTCATGCAATACTAATTTTCCTGTTGAATTAAGTGTAACTATCCTTTTACCTTTTTTACGTTCAGTTGCGTCAAATGGCTCTTGTGGTTTTTCAATGTTCTCATCCTCTGCGAAAGAATTCCTGCAAATGCAATGCCAAACAACTCTGGATCAATGAAATAAACAAAATTCATGGAAATTACATCTAACACACTATCTTTTTTATGTGTGGGCACAGTTATTTTGATGAACACAAAGAAACACTTTCTGGATTTCATTCCTCAAAACTGGCAATCTTGCCTCAAGTGAGGTGGGTGGAAATCTCATCATCTCCAATCAGCAGGAGCACATTTGAAGAAAACCAGGGCAAAAAGCGACGCTGCCGTCCAAAAGTAATCAATTCTGATAGCCTGGGTCCAAGAGAAGTGCTTCAGGAACACGCATTCTTATTGGAATCTGTTTGGCTAAAGTAACACAGTCTTGAAGCAAGAAGCCTTGGAAACTCTGAGGCACAGACTGAGAAGAACATACGTACACTCTAAGAAATAGAAGTGTACCACGCAGAAAGGCTTGCCAAGGCTTCTGTCCTTAAACTCTGATTAATTATAGTGAAATGGTAAGGGTTAGTTATAGCTGGGTGTATTTCCCTCATTTTTCTCTTGTATAACTAAAACTAAATGCTTGGCGAGTTTGCCCTTTAAATCCTGAAATCTCGTACCAAAATAATCTAAATTGCAGACAGAAAAATTGCTGGTCCTGATCGTAGAGAACACTGGACAGGATGTGACTTGAATTTCCTGCGCTGTGTTGTACATCTCCATTTCTACTCCAGCAAAATAGAGATAACAATACTGGCCTAACTTCACAGGGATGATACAAGAATTTAATCTAATGCTCTGTGCTTCATTATATTTTATAAATATTTATTGTCCCAGATATGTGCTGGGTACTGTGGTAGAGAAGAGATGAATAAGCCATATGCAATTCCTTCAAAATATAAACATCAGATAGGAAATTAAGAAAAATCAAGTAATTAAAAATGTTGCTAATGTCGGGAAGTGTGATAATTTTACTGCAGTTTTATTTTTGTCATACACACACACACACACACACACAAAATGAAGTCATTAGGGCTAAAAAAATGATGTCCAGGACTTTCTTTAAAATACTGTTGACCCTTGAACAATGTATGGGTTAGGGGCACAGACTCCTGTGCAGTTGAAAATCCACATATGACTTTTAACACCCCAAAAATTTAACTACAGTCAGCCTTTCACATCTGAGGATTCAACCAACCACGGGTCGAAACCAGCATTTTCACTCTGCAGTTGGAAATCTGCCATTAGGAATCTGCTCTTGGGAATGTGAAAATATTGCTTTCAATCTGGAAAGTTGAATCTGCCGATGGGAAATCCAAGTATACTAAGAGTGGAGTGTATTTATTGAAAAAAATCCACTGTAAGTGGACCCGTGCAGTTCAAACCACTGTTGTCCAAGGGTCAACTATACTTCCCTCCTCCCAGGGAATGAAGAAATGTAGGGACACATATTTTTAACTGAAGTTTCATTGGGTGCCAAGCCAAATTGAAAAGAAGAAAATCTTTGAATTCATAAGAAGCAAAAACTCTAAGTGAAACTCATAAAAGAACACTGAAATGCACATAAACTGAATTTTGGAAACATTACTATCATAATTGGAGGAGATGGTTTCTATGTCAAGGCATCCAGTGGTAATTTCTTATTTAATTTTGTAAACAAATTATGTTTTGAAAATGTGGGTTTTCATGGAAAGCAACATACACTTGCAACTTTATTTCCAGTGAAGTGAAAGTTATCAGAGAGTGCACAAACATGGATTTTAAGATTTTGCTCTGTTCAGATTTACACTATTCTGTTGGGACCTCTGATTCCGAACCTCGGGGCATAGACATAACATACACCTTCTCTAACTGTTGCTTTTCTTACTTTGTTTCTCCTCACCTTGTTGTCACAGGCAGATAATCTTTATTTAAAAGGAAGGATGAAGTCATTAAACCTCACAAGTAGTGTAGGTATGTAAAGCTAGCTTCTTCTGTAGTAAAACAAACAAACAAACGAAAAACAAAAACCACAACTGGAGGGGACCATCGTGAAGGGCAGTGATGAATGACTACACGTGACCTCCCTGTCTGCATGATGTACTGGAATACAGCACGGAACCGTGGGCAAGAAGGTCACCTCTATTTCTAATCGCTATGTTCATTGAGTAAATGATTCATCCTCTCACCACCTCAGTTTCCTCATCTGGAAAACATGTATGATATGCATCCTCCTTGTGATACCACATGGATGATAATTAAATACCCACATGCTCACAGGTACATCTGAAAATAATTAGAATTGAGTATTCTTTCTTCAAATGTTCTAAGAGCAATTTACCTAATTGCTTCTTGATAAAGATTTAAAGTTTACTCGTCTCAGGGTTAACTTCAATAAATCTTTCAAACTTATTTAGCTTTTCCTATAAAAGAAAGAAAATATTTTCCTCATTGTTGATGTTAAAGTGACTTTTGATAGTATAGAACATGAAAAGGCAGGTGTACTAATATTTACTACCTACCTGCACGGCAGCATGCAAGACACCGTGCAGTACATGGGTGTTATCGTATATAATCCTCCTGATATGATCCATGGTAGGTAGTATAACCCATGTTTCACAGATGTGGAAACTGAGTTCCAGAGGGGTCAAAACATTTCCTGTCATAATTAAGACACTCCAAAGTTAGGGTTTTTGAATCCAAGTCTATCTGATTCAAAGAAGTCCTGACATTTTGTAACTCCATTGAACACTGACCATTAGTAACTTCCCTTATTGGAAGGGAATGAGTTAGAGTTAGGGTTAAATTCAATATTCTGAATTTAGGGCAACTTAATTGGTTAACTTTACAACGTATGTGGAGCTTGAAAAACAAACAAACAAACAAAAATCTCACTAGCTTTCCAAAGCTTGCGTATCTCAAGGGATCTTAAAGTTGCAAACAGTACTTAAATAGGCTCCTTGGTAAATCAAGTCTGCTCTTCCTCCACGGATAATGACAAATGGAATAGTTCTGGATTATTTCAGGGAATGCAAGGAACTAACAAAGGGGCATTGAGCTATATTATTTAAAGCCTAATTTTCAAACAAACAAAACCTTCTGTCAGATCTACTGCTTCTGAGTCCTGAGGGAATAAGGCCAACTTCATAAAATTGCAGCTGTTAAAGTGAGTTCTTATCAATGGAAGATGTCCTAAGAATTCTTCAAATATATGATTATTTGTATTTTCGAATTAGAGGAAAACAATGTTTCCTGTAGAACTGCTTTCATTATCTCCTAAGGCAGAAGGAAATAAAGTAAAGTGGTAGAACAGAAGCCATTCCTGAGAATGAGGGCAACAGACAAATGATTACAGCATGGCCATTTCGTCTTTCATCTCCCTAGGAGGTGTAGGTTTACCTGTTTTCCTGGCAATTGAAATGTCAAATAGTCCCTTAATTCCATCATATAAAAAAAGAAACAGACTTAGTTAAAGGCTTGGGCCCTGCCCTTTTCACCAACTACAGGAGGTGTTAATATGTTCACCTGGCCCATCCTCCCTCTCATCCCCTCGTCACTACCTCTCATTAGAACAGAAATGGACATGGGAGGCCAAAAAATTTTTCTCCCTGTCAAATGTTTCACTCTGAGAGTCTACCTCTTTTTTTTTTTTTAAAGTTCTAATCTTGTGGCAGAGACAGACATATTCAGATAGGTTTTGCCCAGAGTAAAGTCATGCCTCAAAAACTCTAAATAATTACTTATGCCATCTTGGGCTCCAATTCTGACTGATAGATCATAAAACAAATCTCACCTAATTCATTCCATCTGATGCTACCATAATTTAAGGATAAGACATATATATATATATATATATATGACATACACACACACACGTATGTATGTATCATAGAATAAAATTAGATTGAAACTTTGAGTTTTAAACATTTCTTTAGAGTGGAGTCAAGTCCTGTTGGTTGAAAAACTGTTGGATGTATTTTTGTTACAGTGTTTGAAGACCACTAGAATCATTATGGTTTCAGTGTTTTAAAGAAGCTCATTTTCCAGAGCATGAATTTTTGGACACACTTGTTTTTGTTGCTTTCTTTAATGTAGGCAAAGCCTTTTGAAATCAATCTTTAGACTAGAGATTTTTTTGGATTGCACAATTCAAATTTGTGGCTATCTTACCATTCCAGTGGATATAGCTGTGTCTTTTTATTCAGGAGCTGAAATTGCTCAAACACATTTAAAAGAGACCAGTATTGGGTCAGGATTGAACCAGGTTTTCCCATAGGATTTGCCAGATCATAAAGTTCACGCATCCAAGATTGAATCCCAGGACTAGTTGATGGGAAGAGCTGAGAAGGAATATTCAAAGACAGAATATCAGAATAAGTATGAACAATAAATTATAATGTGTTACTAGGAAAGGCTTTATATTTATTCAGATATTTAAAAAATCAGATGTTTATTAAAAATCCATTTTCAGTACTATAATTTAATTTTCTGTGCACTTGTCAAGGTAAATGCCACTTTTAATAAGGAACTAATTTTGTTGATGATCATATTTCCAAATAGGGTGAGTTTTTGCTCTCTTTTCATTCAATGTTAGTGGATTTCTCTTTCCTATGGAAACCTGAAAACAGCTAAATAAGAGTGACTCAGGCAGCAGGAAGTATAAGGAGAAATGCTCTTGGGTTTAAAGTGAATTATATCAAGGTGAATGATGTTAATCCTACCAAAAAATGTCTATCGTTATTCTCTTTCGACTCTGAAAGCCAGGAAATTGGGGTGTACTATTTCTCCTGCAAAATAATTCTTCAGTTCTTCCTCACATTGTGCCAAGTGATGTTTTCGACCTTCACAATATCCTAAATTATGAATTCCTGAAGAATGAGGCCAGCTCTCTTTGATTATCTTTGTATAGTATTGAGCCAAACTGTCATGAATGTAATACTTACTATATTTCAATTAATTAAAATGATAATCCATGCATTAAATTATCTTTGCAGCAATAAGCTTACTTTAAATCCTCCAAAATATGGGGCTACATTGTAAAAATAAGTGTCAGTCACTAATTAACTTAGTAAATTAGTTATAACATAAAGTTAGCATATGAATATATAGATTTTTTTTTAAGGAAAATATAAATGTTTAATGCAAACATAGTAATAAATTATCAGTGGGGTTTTAAAATGCTATTTAAGCAGATATTTTGTATAAGCATATTTATGAGGAAAAATACAAATTCATTACAATCTATAGAAGTGGCAGAACTAGAAACAAAAAAAGTACTGAGAATGCACATATATGTATAAATTGTTCTTTGATGTTGACCAATAAATTAACAAAACCCAAGAAAACACACAAAGAGAAAATAAATGTCATTTATTCTTTTAGGCTGAAACCATTAAGTTATAATTATTTATATTTTCTTTCTTTGTATTTTGTTAGTTTGCTATTGAATTACAACAAATTAAGATTTAGGTAGTTTTCCAAAATATTGTTGTTATATTCAATACTATTTGATTTTTCACAAACAAAAAGAGTATAATATGCAGGAAGAAATTTTGCTTACATGTAAATATCCCAAAGCAAAAAGCAAAACTTTCTTAAAAAATTTGGACATTTCCCCCGTATAAACTGTCAAATCCTGGCAGTTATACTAACCCCATATTCTTCTACTTTTAGTAAGTCACATACTATTTGCAAACTATTAAAGAATATGGATTTTGTTCATCTTAATATTTAGATCTCTGAAAAGAGGAAGAGAGCTTACAAAGATTTCTGCTTCACAAAAAAATATCTTCCCCTAGGTTGAAGTCAAAATCACATAGTTTATGGCTGATTTACTATAATCTCGGTAATCAAGAGGAATCAAATATCATTTTTGCTTTACCAGTTGGTATTGTCCCAAACTCCTAAGTTCCTTTATAAAAGTCATAATTGAGTTAATCTCCTCTAAAGACAGGCAGTGATTTAGTTCCTTTTGATAGTTTTCACCCTATAATAGGAAGGAAAAAAAAACAACCCAAGCAATTACTACAAAATCAAAGCACATTTAGCCCAGTTGCTGCCCACTTCATAAACCAATCAAATTCTGAACTCTATAAATAAACAGCGGAGCTAATTAATGTTAAATAACACATGGTAACTTCAACTTGTAACAACAGTGTCTGAATATAAGAGAACTTCATATTTGACAAAAAGGACCTTAGTGAAATCGCTCAACACGGCTTTGCTGGTTGGGGACACAGGCCCGTGAGGGCGGAATGTGAGTTTGGGAATCAGAAGAGTCTCCTTTAGTCTTCAGGTATTGGAGATGGGAGCAGATATATAGAGAACAATATTGAGTATTCTGCACAGATTTTTGAGGCACCAAGAAAACTCGTATTAACATACCATAAAAATCAACGAATGCCACTCTGAAGCATTACACCCTAATCAAAAGCATCTAACCAAAGATGTTAACCAGATGTGAATGCTTAAAAAAATTAGTATTATAACTCAGGCCCCTTGATGTCCATCTGGAACACTCTCTGCTATTCTAGACTGTCTCCTAAAAGTTCTAGTGTTCCTTTCCAAGTATCCTATAACATATAATATATATTATTCATAATATTCACAAACATTCCTTAGGAATTAGGAAATGCTTTACTTCGCTTACAACCCATAATTTCATCATAATCAGTCACTCTTATACTTAGTTGACACAAAAACAATATTAGTCCTCTGGTCAGAAAACTATTAAGAGGTATATTATAACTGATACAAATTACTTACATATGAATTACCAAGTTGCTTAAACACACAATAAAAAAATGGCACCTTATAAAAAATGACTTGAAAAATAATGTTTGTCAGGGCATAAATATGCACTTACCTTAAATACACCCGATCTGTAAAGTCTCTGAAATATCTCAGAAAATATGGAAAGTGAAGATTCATTAGAGAGGAGAAAATTGAAAGTGTCTTTTAAAAGGAATTCTTCTGTGTTTTGGTCCTCAAAATCCATATTATCATTATCTTGAAAATTTAAATGCTCATGCACCTGTGAAAAAGCAAAGGCCCAGCAAATGGTTTTCACTAACTCGCTTTTAATGCAGTGGGATAACTTCTAAGACACCATTCATTTTCTGTTGGATTGTAGATCAGAACTGACATCTAGTGGTCTTTTAGGAGGTCAACAGTTTCATAAAATGTAAGCAATATTCTTTTGAATACACAATTCTTTATAAGAAAATTAACTCATGGGTCAAAGTTACATTAGTTTGACTTGGAACTATTGTTGAAGAATTTGTGTTCATGGAAGATAATATATAACATTTCTGAACAATAAGTTTTCAAGA
Source organism: Rhinolophus sinicus (assembly GCF_057876585.1). Taxonomy (NCBI): domain Eukaryota; kingdom Metazoa; phylum Chordata; class Mammalia; order Chiroptera; family Rhinolophidae; genus Rhinolophus; species Rhinolophus sinicus. The sequence continues at coordinate 22,754,454 of NC_142508.1, forward strand.
GCTAAGACAAACTAGTAGACGTGTGTAAAATAATGAATAAATGACCATTAAAAGACATAGTTTCATAACGTTTCAAACTTTTATGGATAAATGTTTGAGCCACATATAATGTAAGCATATGTGAAGTTGAAATCTGGTTGCACGTAATTTTATTTTGTTTCTCCTCCTTTCTTCCCACTCCATATACCAAAATAAAGCTCTGTATAGGCTAATTCAAGCAGTTGTTGTATAATCTTCTTGCCATGAAGGGCTATTTTAGATTAAAAACATGTTGGATGACATGATCTGAATGAGTTAATTTGGTTTGTGAGGAAGTAAAAGGATCAGAGTATATAAAACACACTCTTCAATGTACACATAGTTATACTAGAAAGAGCGTATATTTCAAGGAAATGCCTGTGGCCTTTTAAAATATAGGCTAATTTTAAACTAAATATCTATGTGTAAAGAATAAGAGTTACCTTTTTTATAACACCATGTGAACAAGCTGGGTGATCTGTTATTTTCTATTATCTTAATGTCGTTTTTCTACATTAACACATACGTAGCTTTATGCCACATTTATTTCGTAAACAGTGGTTGAACCATAGGAAAATCCATGCGTGTTCTAGGTGGATGAGTGAGGGCTGGACTCAATCACACATTCTCCACACACCAGTTAATTCTCTGAATCACCGTAAATAGACGCCTGTAGTAAGTTTAGTGCAAGTTTCTATTTAGTGATTGGTTACTGTGAAAGAACACACACGAACACACACACACACACACACACACACACACACACACACCCTTCAGCAAAAGGTGGAAGCTCACGTGAGGCCTTTGCACACTCACCTGCATTACTACAGGGGACCTGAGACTGCCATACCCAATATCAAAAGTCAAAAGCTGAAAACATAATCTGCATCTGAAATCAAAACACAAGGTCACATAAATATATATTCTACTTGCTTCATTTACTCTACTATTAGGTATTATATTATTAATAGTCACTATAGCTAACATTTCAAGGTCTGTACTAATTAAAAAGAGCAGTGGCTTGGATAATATAAAATTGCATGCAATTCATGCTTGGATTTGGAATCTGTTTTCTTCATTACAGAAAATACAAATATATCTAAAGTAGTCATAACACATTAAACTGAACAATGAAGTTATTCTATGAAAACTTAGATGTGGAGAAGGAAACGCTCCTAGTCATACATGCCAGACATTCTCATTCACATATGAAGCAGGATAAAACTTAACTGGTCACCTCCCAGTTTTGACATACTAGCCTTAGAAAAAAGACATTAAATTATATTCAAATAAACTGAGATAAGGAGAGAAGAGTTATTGGATTTTGTTAATGAACGTCTATAAATATAAATATACCTAGTCAATGGTAAGTATATATGATAGAAATAGCTGAGCTTGAAAGGGGCTGTGATTTAAAAATTAACTTAAATAACTGCTTTATTTCTTATTACCACTATTTAGACACTAACAGGTCTATAACATGCTCTGACGTATTAGGATCTACAAATTAGGAAACACGGGTTTAGAAGTTCATATTTGTATCCTGATACAACATTTTCCAAGTAGCACCTACTTAAGATATATTTTCACTAAGAATCATTTCTTAGAGGTAGGTTTTTTTTCAACGTTAAAATTTATTTTTACCTATCAAAGGCCTTTGGTCCCAGGGTAGATGTTTCACTGAATAGTTCCGCCGCCAGCAGGAGTTTGCTAATGGCGTCCTTCATATTATCAAAAGCCTGAAGAGGTGAACTGGCTCTCAGGAATGTATCAAAAAAGGTTTGCAGCTGTGAACAAAGTAAAGAATTTCTATGTTGGAACAACATCTCAATTTGTCTGTCAGTTCCAAGGTGACCAATTTGAAAGATTCCTTCAGGTTATCTCTCTTTGTCACACTCAAAAACACTCCTTAAGTAGGAAGAGGTGATCATCTCAGGCATATGTATACTATATATCATATACAGAAAGAGTATGTAATATACAGGAACTGTATTATTTAATGAATATATCATATACATAATATATAACATGTATATATTGTGTACATTTAAAAAAGATATTATAAGTCTTTCAATTGAATATGGGGTGCCTCTACTTCTTGTAATTTCAATTATGTTAGAGGTGCTTACTCCATTCTTTTCTCTTTTTGTGCATCTAACCATGGAGAGTGAAGTGGAACGATAACAGGGCTTGTGATCAGAACTCCCCAGTTTAATTTGTGACTCTACCAATTAGGTGATCTTGGACTTGCAAATCAACCCTCCAAATTTTGTGTCTCTCTTAAAATGGGTTAACAACTACCAACCAGAGTCTTGTGAAACCAAATGAGAAGAAAATGTATTTGAAATCCCCTGTAAAGTATGGGGAAAAGCTTTTCATTAGTATCACTTTTCTGCACATACCAGAACAAAAATAATTATATCAAAGTTGCTTCTTCACAGCATTTTGCTATGGGAGATCTAGCCAACTACTGAAGAATCTAACAAAATCTCAGTGTCCTCCTGACATTTTAATTTAAGTTTTCACATGGATAGAGAGGATAGGTCAGTATTGCAAAAGGGAAATGAAGCTCAGGTTTATATCTTCTTGGAAATATTATAGTTAGTATCACAAATGGCTATTTTTAATTGCTTAAATATTAAAACAATTGCGACAAGAAATCTACTTCTCGAGGATGCTATAAGACAAATCTCATATTGATTCATAGACTTTGAATAAACATACTCTTTCAAAGTTGAAGAACAAAAAAATATTTTTTTAAAAAACATGAAGCAGGTATTCTACCCATGTTTTGGAAGAACAGACTAAACCTATCTGAACTACTTTAGACTGCAAAGGGAAAAACTTTTGTTGCCATGATAATGAAGGACAGATATTGGCACAAACACCTGAGGGAAATGGTAAATGGATCTTTAAAACACAAAAGAAAAATTCACCCAAGAGAAACAAAAACTGACTTCATAAACTTTTACCAGCTTAAAAACAGAAACCTAATGAGATACACACTTTAAGACCCTATGAACACATCATTAGCTTTGGCAACTGGGATGTTTTTCCATTTCACTGAGGAAAATGAATGTAATAATTGTACGATCAAAAGAAAACAAATTAATGCTAACACTGAAAATGTTAACACCCTTGAGTCAAAAAACAGAGTAACATTATGTTTTTCCAAATAAAAGTAACTCATCATATTTCACTGAGTTGACCATATTATGTAGAGTTATTAATATTATTGCATTTTCCCATTTTAATGTTTCCTGAATATCACCGAGGTCAAGGTTAATAATTTAAGAAAATTGGAAATGTTTGTGTAGCATCTAAGACATTTAAGATTATTAGATTATATCCTCCGTGGAAAAAATAATAAGCAAATTAATGTCTTAGGGTTATATTTATTCTTCTACTGTGGAAGTGATTACGTCTTAATTTCTGACTATAACAGTGAGCATTGCCTATGGGCTGCCAGTACATGAATTCAGTACAACTTTTGTGAGAATTTTACCACATGGGAAGCACTGTGCTCTCATCTTTGGGGGATAAGTATGTAGCACGGTTGTAACACTACAGACTCTAGAGGCACAAAGTCCCACATTTAACTTTGGCTCTACCCTGTTACAGCTACATTGTGAGACCTTGTGAGGTTAATCAGAGTATCTACTTCATAAAGGCACCGCTAGGGTTAATGAAAGAATGGACGTAAGTTATACCGCCACCCGCACAGGTCAAGACTCAGTACATGTTAGCACCTTTTATGAATTAAAACAAGTCCATAGCCATTTAAAGGAAATTTCAGTTAAAGTAGTTGTTGAATCCAGATTCTCAGAATGCAATGCATGATTTGAGAAACTCAAACTGCTTCTGGGAATTCAAACATTTGTTTCAGCAACCAAAGAGGAACATTTAAAAAGTATACGCTAAGCCCTTCAATAGAAATGTTTAAAAGAGAGAGAATAATGCTGCAGTGCACATAAGGGTGCATATATGTTTTCAAATTAGCATTCTCATTTTCTCTGAATAAATACCCAGAAGTGGAATTGCTGGGTCATATGGTAGTTCTATTTTTATTTTTATTTTTTGAGAAATCTCCACATTGCTTTCCATAGGGGCTACACCAGCTTTCAAACCCACCACATAGTAAGGTACAAAAATGTCGAATCACTATATTGTACACCTGAAACTAATATAACCAACATAAGAATGCATACCGACCATACTTAAATCAAAAAAAAAAAAAAAAGAAAAAAAATTAGAAAAGAGAGAGAGAATAAAGAGGCAGGATGATTGAATGGACCCCTCTAGTGGTATACCGCCCAGCAGAAGTGAAAGAGCAGAACTGAAGGCTTTTCTCCCTAAAAACTCAGCCTGCTAAGAGAAAGACTAACATCAACCAACCACCATGAAAACAGGAGGAGCAGAACAAAGCTATCTTTATGAACAGAAGTGTTAAGACAGAAGTGGCACCCAAAAGGCACAATTCAAAACGGAGCGACTTGTTTTATTTTTGTGTTAGTTCTGTTCCCAGTTTTTGTCTCTGTATGTATTTCCTTCTATATTATTGCATAAATTTCAATTTATTTAAGCCCTGCAATTCAAAGAAAGTTCTAGATGAGTGACCTCTTCTATTTAATTTACTTAGTATAGTGGCAAGCAAACTCCATATGCCAGAAATGAGAGTAGAACCACGCAAGTACTTAATAGGTATTTTTAAAAAATCAACTTTAAATAGGTCACTCTGAGAGGGCACAGTATTTCTATAATTAACCAATTTAGGCTAAGTGGAAGATTTCTTTGAGTGTCTTGCCATATTGCAATTTGTCACACTAATTTGTATTTCCTTGGTCAAATTACTTGAGTTCTGTGCATCTCAGTGTGCGCAGATGTAGAAAGAGAGAATTGTGCTGTATGATCTCATCAGAAAATGTCAAATCTGAAATTATTTGCTATTAACTCCATTCAAAACCATAAGAACCTGAAAGCCACATCTTTACCCAGGAGCTTTCTTAACTTAGGAACAAACATCTTCACCCTCGTCGTTAATTTAAAACAATCAAGCCATGAACTCAAATATCAGAAAGACTGCTCTCTCTTTGTCTAGATCAAGACTTTTAATCAATGTTTTTGAGTTGAATAAATATGAAATTATAAGATCTCAAGGAAATCATTGGCAATGAGGTAAAAATGAATAAAAGAACATCTTAAAATTTTTAACATGACATGAAACCATTTTATAAACTACTATGTAGTTTCCTCCTTCAGTGTAAAAATGCAGTAAAAATTTGGAGCAAAATAAATTATATAGAAAATGACCTTGTAAGAACATGGCTGTCAAACCAGGCAGTGAAAGCATCACCATTTGTTTGTACTTGTGTGAAATTCAAGCAATAACACAGTAAAGTATTCATAATTTTATATCTATCCATTCAAATATGTATATTACTGAAATATATGAGGTCGGACAATTAAGTGCAAACCCATCCTAGAAAAAGTGCTGCATACCTCATTGCTGAATATCACTAATGTCAGCTTCGAAGTACTCCCCTTGGGAAGCTATGCACTGATGCCAGCATCCTTCAAAGCAATTTTGGAACTCTTTTACTGGAATGGCCATCAGAGCTGTCGTCGTATTACCCTTGATATCCTGAATGTCATCAAAATGTCTTCCTTTCAGTATTTCATTTATCTTTGGATAAAGAAAGAAGTCATCGGGGGCCAGATCAGTCACTGGGGGCTAAAAACTCCCTCACAGACAGTGCCGTATTAGCTGGTGCATTGCAGTGATGCAAGAACCATGAATTGTTGGCAAAAAGTTTAGGTCGTCTAACTTTTTCACGCAGCCTTTTCAGCATTTCCAAAGAGCAAATTTGGTTAACTGTTTGTCTAGTTGTTACAAATTCAAAATGAATAATCGCTCTGATATCAAAAGAGGTTAGCAACATTGTGACAACGAATTTGTGAACTTAATTGTCAGACCTTGATACACAGATGATCAAAATTATCAATTAAAATGAAAGAACAAGAGGAACTGAGAAGAACTTGAAAATGTAGGAAAGCTTCAGTTATGTCATTGAGATCTTAAAACACTTTCAAGGTGCCCTTGTATCCACCCCATTCCCTCACTCCATCGCTCTCAGCCACTCACATGCTAAACTCTAGGCTTTGCCTGATTATTTTCCTTTATCTTCCCATAAGACCTTGGGAAAACTGCTCTCTACGACAACACATGTCATTCAGTGTTAAATTTGTTGACTTTCTTGTCTGCTCTGCACTTGCCTATGAGATCTTTTAAGGCAGAAGTTGTACCATTTTATCTTTTAGTGGCCGGTACCTAATGCAGAGTAGGTATTGCATGAGTACCGTTGAATAAATAAACCCAAGTACAACATTACAAAAACCACAGCTGCTTTGATAAGAGAAATAGTTTACGGGAGCTTCTGGATAACATATTTTTTTCTCTTTAGAACATCATGATTATCACTTGTTTCCATCTCTTGTTTCCATCTTGTGAGAGAGGGAGGACATGCATTTTTCTGGTGCCTTGTAATAAACCTTTGAAAAATAGAAGCTTACAGCTGTTTGAGAGGATTTTTGAGATAAGAAAATTTAATCTAAGAGTAAAAACAAAGAATGAAAGATTAACCAATATTTGAGTTCTTTTTAAGCCATGTTTTGACTAAAACTGTAGGAGAATACTGATATTTCAATATTTTGAACTTCAAGTAGTGTTTAATGTCATTATACCTTACTAAAGTTTATTAGAATTTCTCTGAGAATTATTGAGTAAGAGAGAATTTTTCATCTCAAAATAAAGAAGACAAAATTATTTTGCACCAACAAGCATATGAAAAGATGCTCAATATCACTAATTCTTAAGAAAATGCAAATCAAAACCACAATACGATATTACCTCTTATCCATTAGGATAAGCACTATAAAAAAACATAAAACATTAAGTGTTGATGAGGATGTGAAGGACTCAAAACCCTTGGGAACTATTGGTGAGAATATTAAATGGTTTAGCTGCTATGCAAAACAGTATAGAGGTTCCTCAAAAAAATCAAAATTAAAATTACCAGTAATTCAAGTTCTGGGTACATAGCCAAAATAATAGAAAACAGGGTCTCAGAGAGATACTTACATACCTGTGATAATAGCTGTATGATTTACAATAGCCAAAAGATGGAAGTAACTCAAGTGCCCGTCAGATGAATGAGGGAATGAACAAAATGTGCTACGTACATACAATGGGGTATTACACAGCCTTGAAAAGAAAGGACAGCCACGGATGAACCTTGAGGCATTACGCTAAGTGCAATAGTCCAGTCATAAAAGATACTGTATGGTTCCACTTACATCAGGTCTCTAGAGTAGTCAAATTCATGGAAACAAAAAATAGAGTGGTGGGTACCATGGCTGTGGGGAGAGGGAAATGTGAAGTTTAATGGATATATAATTTCAGTTTTGCAAAAACTTCTAGAGATTGGTTGCAGAACAATGTAAATACATTTAGCACTACTGAACTGTACACTTCAAAATGGTTAAGATGATAAATTTAGTGTTATATATATTGGTTATAAAATATATATAACTTTGTTATATATATAAAAATAAATTTATTATATATACATATATATATATATATGGTGGGACACAAAGTCTAGAGAACGATTGTCTCAGGTTGTAGTCAATGCTTAAAAAGAAATAGCACATAAGAGCTCAGACTCAGTTTTATCCAAGGGTAGAACTAAAGGCATTCAATTAAACACATGAAATCCCAGATTCTAGGTTCTTTGTCCAAATTAAAAGGAAACAAAGATGCATTCAAATCTTCGTATTTTTAATACAGTTGGAATATATATCTATATATTCTTGGTGTTCTTCTTGATGTTTTGATTAATATTATTATTCTGCTTTTTATAGACTCGACTGGGATCTCTGCCTGACTCTGGTGTAACCAGTTTCTCACCCAGGCTCGTGCAGAACTCTTAAAACGTATCCAAAGGAATCTGAATACCTCAGGATTTTATCTCAATCTAATATATTTTGTATGTGAAAGTGTTTTTTATCACCCTATACTTTTCAATAAGAAAGATATGTTTATAAATTTAAATTTTTAAGATTTGAGTTACCATATTCTTTTGGTATACAAAAACATTTTTTCTTCCAAAAAAGTCATGATTATAATTATCAATTGTACACAATTGGGCAATATAATAGAAATATATCACAAATCTTATGAAATAATTTCTAAAGTAAGCAAGTAAGTTTATATTGAAAATGTACCTTTAAGATGAATATGATTTCTTTTTATTCAATTAATTTATATATCCATTGAGAAAATATTACTTATTACTAGAATGAGAAGGATTCAATATAAGTATTAATATTTGTAATTGAAGCATAGAGAAAAAACTTGTTCACATGAAAACACAGATGTGAACGGAACAGTTTAGTTACAGCAACAGACTTAATTCTTTGAACTCCTTCCAAGGTATATGGAAAAAACACATAATGATTTATCATGAAATATTTAATTTTGTTAAAACCTGAAAATAATCGGAATTGTGAAGGATTTGTTACCTAGTGATTAGCATACTTCACTTTTTATAATGAAAGCATATTTAAATTAGTCTGCTTAGGGGTTTTTTGTGAATTTTTTTTTCACTCTGGAGCAATGATAATATTAGGGAGAAAGCAGAGAACTTTCTTTTGAAGAGCAAAGAGGTATCTATGAAAGGGATGGGGAAAGAAGCACGTGCTTCACAGGTGTCGTCTCAGCAAGATCAAATTTTAGCAATATATACACGTGAAAGATGAAGTTATGGCCATTTATTCTTGAAATTATCCATGTGCTTGTGAACCCCTTTAGGGGTGTGTATGGATCCCCAGAGGCACATGACACCACCTGAGGCTCACATCTCTGGATGTGTCTGGCCCAGAGTGACCCACCTGCCTGCCACACATCCGAGGGCTGTGGCAGGAGAGGAGGAGCTAATGAGCTTTGTGCACTCTAGGAAGAAGTCTTCTTGGTGTTTTATTAGAGGGACATGATTTAGGAAACAATCTGATATTTAAAAATATAAGGAAAAGAGGAGAAAAGATTTGAGAAAGGGAGAAAAATGATCAAATAACAAACTTAGTACCAATGTAATTTTTTCATTTAGTGCACACGTGGTATTTGACTATAATTCTATGTTGTATTTAATAATCATCACTAGCCTTAGCCAGGCTGCCACCACATGCCAGACACTGTGTTCCTCATGCATTGTTTTGCTTATATTCATAGCACTGCCGAGGTCGATGCTCATTGTCCCCATTTCAGAGATGAAGAGTCTGAAGCTCCAGAACACACGTAACTTGCCTAACGTTATGCAGCCAGGACTAACCAACATGGGTGTTGAAGCCAGTAAGTCTGGCTGAAAAGTCCCAGCATCCCTGATGCCACGGTGCCTTTGACTGTCCTACTTTAGGAATGTGGATGGACCATGAAACACAGAAGAAAGAATTACCTGTGATTTTACTCTCGTGCAAAATGTGTTTGAAACCATTGCGATTTCAAGCACATGCCTTCCTTAGATTCATACATCAAAGATATCAGTTCAACAACTTGAGCATTTTTGTAGCCCAATTACCTTTTGGGAAAACTAAGAATACTTCTTTGTAACTTAAATCAAATTGCCTGGATCAAGAACAAATTTTGTATTAAGTCAAATGATTTAAGAACATCAATATTCTCATCATTTTTTTTTAGTTTATTGAGACTTGGCTTCCTGTAGGGTAAACCATGAAAAAACTGAATTAATTGGCTGAACCTAAATTAGGATAGTTTTTGCTCATTCCCTGGAACTAGGTCAAATCTCCAATACTGAAATAAGTTTCATGCTTCTAGTGACACAATTTTATTCATGTGTACTTCTTAACAACCCCAAGCTTTAAAGCATACATTAAACTTGGAAATTCTCTGTGATTTAATCAATTTTAGAGATGAAAATTAAATATTTCTCACATGTATAAAAGAAAATTAATCAGAAACAAGGTATGGAAATACAAAAGGCTGTGAATAGCGTGAAAAATTAATTATTTGCTCTGAATGGTAGAACCCTGATTGCATTATATTCAACCTTCTCAGAGAACTTGCAAGCTAACTTTATTGCCCATTCTGAAATCTCTCACTGACATATAAAGGAGCAGAGAGATTTAACAGTACAGAGCAAAAGTTAAAGTTATAAAGATTTTATCATTGGACTCTGTATATATATGTCTACTAATTTTCTTTATATGAATGCCATTGCTCAAGCAGGTCAGAACTATTTTCAGTAAAAATACAGGCATTCTTTAAGTCTCTAAAAAAGTAAGTTCTGACAGCTGTTTTGAGAACTTTCTTTTACTGTCTTGAATAGAAAAGACATTGAAATCTGGTAATATTTCTCACAGGTAATATTCATAACAGGCAGTACAAAAATTTGCAAACAGGGATGCATTTAGCAGAATATCTCATACATCTATAAATACTCTCAAATGAGTAGGAAAGTAAAAAGGGAAAATATTTTTCATTTATGTTCTCGATATTTTATGCAGGGTATCTATTTTAGGTCTTATTAAGTTTCATGATCAATCACAAAAGAGCAGGAAATGTATTCATTATAAAAATAATGGCTTCTGGTTGTACAATAAAGAAAATGATAGAGCAATTTATCCTAACTTAGGGCCGTAGTGTTAAAGTCTGTTGAATCCATAGATATATTACAACACTCTGCTATTTCAGTACACCTCTCTCGTGTCGCTTACCTTGTACCTCTCTTTCACTAGTGTTCAAACAAAATTCATTCTTTTATATGGGATAGTTTAAATGAGGATTTATTTGTTATGCATAACTTAAAAGTTCACAGTTTAATATTCTAATTAAATATAATACTTTTAGCCCAAACCAACGTCTTCTCATTGTGGTCCTGACTACTGACTTCGGATTTACCTGCCCTTATACACTTTCGGTTTCACTGCTGCCAGAGTCATCTTTTTGAAGCACAGTACAAGTCGTATCTTTTCTCCTGGACATATGGTTCCACTAGGGAGAGCAGCTAGTTAGTCTTCTCTTGTTTCAGAAGTGATAGAATACCTCTGTTGGAAGTGGCAGGAGGGATAGGGGAATGGGAAGGGAAGGAGAAAGGTGTGTGAGTGGGGGTGTGGGGAGTGAATGGGTAAAGAAACACCAAATTCCCACGGCAGAATTTTCTGGTATGGCCCTCAGGCAAAGTATGGAGCAAAAGAGGCCCAAGAATGAGGCAGTTGCCCCACAGAGACAGAATTAACAAAAGCAATGAAATTGAATGTATATTGCGGTAGATACAGAATGCAGCACGGTGTGTGTGTGTGTGTGTGTGTGTGTGTGTATGTGTGTGTGTGTGTATGTGTGTGTGTGTGTGTGTGTGTGTGTAGAATCCTCAGAAAGAATTCATCTTGGTCTGCCCCAGGAGCGCTCAAAGAAAAGAAAGAAAAATGTTCGGTTCCATATCACAGTATTAGGCCACTTACATAATTCAAAGGAGTTCCAGTTAATAGCCAATTTGAGGTTCAGGTTGAAATCGAATACAAGTACACACAAAAGATAAGGGACACAGGTAATGCATTTTCAGATGCTAAGTCTAAAATGCTAGTGCTAACTTTACAGTAATAAAAAAACAAACAAAAAAAGACTATGTAACACAAAATTATCTTAAATGCAAAAGCTATGTCCAAAGACTGACAAATGCTGAGAACATTTCAAATAATTTTGCAGCCTAGGCAATTTGAATTGCATTGGTTTATCACTATTCAGAATTTCTATTAGCAATATAGCCTTCCTACCACAAGCATGGATAATCAAGTCACATTTAAAAAATAAATAGGTATAATCCAATGAAAGAAAAAGGTCAAAGCTTTGCTGTCTAAGGATTTGTTACTTTTTTCCTTTCACGGTTGGACAGTTCAGGTTACCGGTGCAATACCTAAAAGGACCACTTGGGGGCAATACAGTATCTTTGTTTTGCTTTATCTCATAGCTATGTAGGTTTCCTTGGTGACAAAAGATTGCTGTTTCTTTCAAATTTGAAAACACGTTTTAATATATGGGAGGGCAAAGCCTGTATTTCACTTTAAACTTGCTTTGCATAAATCACATAAGACAAATGCAAGTCAAATTTTCTCCTGAAGAAAATAAAAGCCAGCCTTCTTTTAGCAGGCAAATCAATTTTACCTAGTTGGCATAATTGTGGATATTTAGAATTTGTCACAGCCTTTGATCTCAAAGAATAAAGGAAATTGTTAGTAGAAATGTTTAAAATAATAAACATGTAATAAGCTTTAAAATGTACGAGTGGAAAATTGTTTTGCTTCTACACCCAAAGAAACAAATGTAAATATCACGTGTCTTCTCCACTGGGTACATATATATATTTTTTTAATTCGGGTGACAATTGTTAGTAAAATTACAGGATTTCAGGTGTACAATTATGTATGACATCATCTATAAATCCCATTGTGTGTTCACCGCCCGGAGTCAGTTCTCCTTCTATCACCGTATAGCTGATCCCCCTTACCCTCATCTCCCACCCCCCATCCCCCTTACCCTCTTGGTAACCACTAAATTATTGTCTGTGTCTATGAGTTTTTGTTTCTCATTTGTTTGTCTTGTTCTTTTGTTGTTTTTGGTTTATATACCACATATCAGTGAAATCATATGGTTCTCTGCTTTTTCTGTCTGACTTATTTCGCTCAGCATTACACTCTCAAGATCCATCCATGTTGTCACAAATGTTCCTGTATCATCTTTTCTTACTGCCGAATAGTATTCCATTGTGTGTGTGTGTGTATATATATATATATATATATATATATATATATATATATATATATATATACAACTTCTTTATCCATTCATCTATCGAAGGACATTTTGGTTGTTTCCATGTCTTGGCCACCGTAAACAAAGCTGCAATGAACATTGGAGCACACGTGTCTTTATGTATAAATGTTTTCAGATTTTTTTGGGTAGATACCCAGGAGAGGGGTTGCTGGGTCATATGGTAATTCTATTCGCAATTTTTTTGAGGAACCTCTACACTGCCTTTCATAAGGGCTGCACCAGTCTGCATTCCCACCAACAGTGTATGAGGGTTCCTTTTTCTCCACAGCCTCTCCAACACTTGTTACTATTTGTCTTGTTGATGATAGCCATTCTGACTGGGGTGAGGTGATATCTCATTGTGGTTTGTATTTGCATTTCTCTGATGATTAGTGATGTTGAGCATTTTTTCATATGTCTGTTTGCCATTTGTATGTCCTCTTTGGAGAAATGTCTCTTCAGGTCCTCTGCCCATTTTTCAGTTGGGTTGTTTGTTTTTCTGTTGTTGAGTTTCATGAGTTCCTTGTATATTTTGGATATTAGCCCCTTATCGGAGGCACTGTTTACAAAAATCTTCTCCCATTCAGTTGGTTGCCTCTTTATTTTGTCGATGGTTTCTTTTGCTGTGCAGAAGCTTTTAAGTTTCATATAGTCCCATTCGTTTATTTTAGCTTTTACTTCCATTGCCTTTGGAGTCAAATTCATAAAATGCTCTTTGAACCCAAGGTCCATAAATTTAGTACCTATGTTTTCTTCTATGCAGTTTATTGTGTCAGGTCTTATACTTAATTCTTTGATCCATTTTGAATTAATCTTAGTACATGATGACAGACAGCAATCCAGTTTCATTCGTTTGCACGTGGCTATCCAATTCTCCCAGCACCATTTATTGAAGAGGCTGTCTTTTCTCCATTGTATGTTTTTTGTTTCTTTGTCAAAAACTATCTGTCCATATTTATGTGGTTTTATTTCTGCATTCTCAATTCTATTCCATTGGTCTATGTGTCTGTTTTTCTGCCAATACCATGCTGTTTTGATTATTGTAGCCCTGTAGTACAAGCTAAAGTCAGGGAGTGTGATACCTCCAGTATTGTTCTTTTTTCTTAAAATTGCTTTGGCTATTTGGGGTCTTTTGTGGTTCTAAACAAATCTGATGATTTTTTGTTCTATTTCTTTAAAAAATGTCATTGGAATTTTGATGGGGATTGCATTAAATCTGTATATTGCTTTGGGTAATACGGCCATTTTAACTATGTTGATTCCTCCAATCCATGAGCATGGAATGTCTTTCCATTTCTTTGTGTCTTCTTCAATTTCTTTCAAAAATGTCTTATAGTTTTCAGCATATAGGTCTTTCACATTCTTGGTTAAGTTTATTCCTAGATATTTTATTTTTTTTGCTGCAATTGCAAAAGGAATTGTTTTTTTTTGTATCTCTTTTTCTGAGATTTCATTGTTAATATATAGGAATGCAATGGACTGTTGTACGTTGATTTTGTAGCCGGCAACTTTACTGTATTCGTTGATTGTTTCTAATAGCTTTTTGGTAGAGTCTTTAGGGTTTTCTATATATAGCATCACGTCATCTGCAAAGAGTGACAATTTAACTTCTTCATTCCCAATTTGGATGCATTTTATTTCTTTCTCTTGCCTGATTGCTCTGGCAAGGACTTCCAACACTATGTTGAAAAGCAGAGGTGATAAGGGACAGCCCTGTCGTGTTCCTGAAAGTAGAGCAAAGGGCTTCAGTTTTTCACCATTAATTATGAGATTAGCTGAGGGTTTGTCATATATGGCCTTTATTACGTTAACACGTTGCATTTGGATCACGAGAATCTTCGTTTTTTTCTGAGCCATGCGTTAAGGACGGATAACGAGAATTCTCGTTTTTACTGTTGACTCTTTTTACTTTGCATATTTTATTGAATTATTTGTGTTTTGTTAATATCTAATGGGCAAATGTCGTTAATGAATAAAGTCTGCATCATATGTACACTTTTTAGAATTCATATTTTTTTTTTCTAAAAAATAGTGATTTTAAATCGGATACATTTTTTCACCCATGAGTCATTTCACGTGTTACATTCACAACAGTGGATGTACGAATAAACAGAGTTTTCCAGAACTGTAGTGATTTGTTTATAACATTTGGAACCTTAGTATCCCTTAGGCAATTTTGAATTATGTTATTTTTGGAAAAACACCGAATTATTTTATTTAACTCTTCGGTGATACCTCATGAAACACATATTGTAACCTCGTCAATGCAAAGTTATAGGAAGTTGAAAGGAATTATTTTCATATTACTGGCCATAGTTACGCAGCAACGCTACCATGCATTGCTATGTTCAACATATCATGCATTGCTATGCAACAATGCTACCATTCGCATTAGAATGGATTTTTTTCAAAGCCGCATTGTTCTCCATTGCACGATTCGAAATTTCAAAAGATTGGGCAGAGAGCAGTGAGAGGCCAAGACGGAGGTGAGACCAGTGGCGATAGGGAACCAGCTGTGAAAGTGCCTACGCAGCAGGCCCCCAAGGAAGACAATCCGGCCAGGCTCTCGGGAGATTTGGCCACACATCATCTGGAGCCCATAGTGGGAAGAGGAAAGAAAAAATATCACACACGGGTGTGTAAAGTGTGCGCATCAAAAAAAGTGAGAAGTGAAACTCGGTACATATGCAATTTTTGCCATGTCCCACTGCACAAAGGAAGCTGCTTTCTGCACTATCACACCAGGAGGGATTACTAACATCATAGGTGAGTAAATCCTAAAAAATTCCATAGAAAAATAATAAATGACATAGAAGCATTTACGCTTTAAAGAGAAGAGTGCATTTTAAAGTAGTTTCTTTTAAAAACCTGCCAGAACAGAGGGGTATGAGGGATTTAAACCCCGCCATACGCAACGTGTTAAGGTATTTTCCTTCTATACCTATTTTATTAAGTGTTTTAATCATAAATGGATGTTGTATCTTGTCAAACGCTTTTTCTGCATCAATTGATATAATCATATGATTTTTGTCCTTTATTTTGTTTATGTGATGTATCACATTGATGGATTTGCAGATGTTGAAGCATCCTTGTGCCCCGGGGATGAACCCCACTTGGTCGTGATGAATAATCTTTTTAATGCATTGTTGTATTCGATTTGCTAGAATTTTGTTTAGGATTTTTGCATCGGTATTCATCAGAGATATTGGTCTGTAGTTTTCTTTTTTTGTGTTGTCCTTACCAGGTTTTCATATCAGGTAATGTTGGCCTCATAAAATGAGTAAGGGAGTACTGTCTCCTCTTCAATGTTTTGGAAGAGTTTGAGCAGGATTGGTATTAGATCCTCTTTGAAGGTTTGGTAGAATTCACTAGTGAAGCCACCTGGTCCTGGACTTTTGCTTTTGGGAAGGTTTTGGATTCAATTTCGTTACTGGTGATCGGTCTGTTTAGATTTTCGACTTCTTCATGGTTCAGCCTTGGAAGGCTATGTGTTTCTAATAACTTGTCCATTTCTTCTAGGTTATTGAATTTGGTGGCATATAGTCCTTCATAGTATTCTTGGATGATCCTTTGTATTTCTGTGGTGTCAGTGATAACTTCCCCTTTTTCATTTCTGATTTTGTTGATTAGTGTCTTCTCTCTTTTTATCTTAGCGAGTCTAGCCAAGGGTTTGTCAATTTTGTTAATCTTTTCAAAGAACCAGCTCTTTGTCACATTAATTTTTTTCTATTGTCTTTTTGTTCTCTATTTCATTTAGTTCTGCTCTGATTTTTATTATTTCCTTTCTTCTGCTGACCTTGGGTTTCATTTGTTCTTCTTTTTCTAGTTCTTTAAGGTGTGACATGAGGTTATTTATTTGGGATTTTTCAAGTTGCTTGAGATAGGCCTGAAATGATATACATTTCCCTCTTAAAACTGTTTTCACTGCATCCCCAAAATTTTGGTAGGATGTATCTTCAATGCCATTTGTTTCTATGTATCATTTGATCTCTCCTCTAATTTCTTCTTTGACCCGGTCGTTCTTTAAAAGTATGTTGTTTAATCTCCATGTATTTGTGTTTTTTCCTACTTTCTTTTGCAGTTGATATCCAGTTTCAAAGCCTTGTGATCAGAGAATATGCTTGGTATGATTTCAATCTTCTTAAATTTGCTGAGGCTGATTTTATGTCCCAATATATGGTCTATCCTTGAGAATGTTCCATGTACACTAGAAAAGAATGTATAGTCTGATGTTTTAGGATGAAGTGCTCTATATATGTCAATTATGTCCATTTTATCTAATGTGTCATTTAGGGCTGCTATTTCATTATTTATTTTCTGTTTGGATGATCTAGCCATAGCTGTCAATGATGTATTTAAGTCCCCTAGTATAATTGTGTTTTGGTCAATTTCTCCCTTTAGTTCTGTTAGTAGTTGCTTGGTATATTTCGGTGCTCCCTGATTAGGGGCATAAATATTGATGAATGTTATGTGTTCTTGTTGTATAGTCCCCTTTACCATTATGAAATGTCCATCTTTGTCTCTTGTTACCTTTTTCACCCTGAAGTCTGCCTCATCTGATATCAGTATGGCTACACCTGATTTTCTCTGGGTATCATTTGCTTGGAGTGTCAATTTCCACCCTTTCACTTTGAATCTATGCTTGTCCTTGTAGCTGAGATGTGTCTCTTGGAGACAACATATGGTTGGGTTTAGTTTTTTGATCCAATCTGCTACTCTGTGCCTTTTTATTGGTGAGTTCAGTCCATTTACATTTAAGGTGATTATTGATATGTGAGGATTTCCTGTCATTCTATCTCTAGTTTTCTGGTAAGGCTGTGTCTCCATTGTTTCTTTGCCTTTTTGTTGTTGTCTGTTATTTCTGTGTGGTGTTATTCTATGATGTTTCCCCTTTTATTACACCATATATTTCAGTTCTGGATTTTTTTTTTTTTTTTGAGTGGTTACCCTTAAGTTTATGTAAAAGAAAGTTTGATATTTAGAGTATTCCATTTTCTTACTTTCTCCATTCCCATATTCCGGTTCAGGCCTTTACTCTCCCCTTTATTTATGTTTCGGTTGCCACAAATTGTCCCTGTTGATGGTTGTCAAATAGCCTCCTTTAGTATTTGTTGTAGAGCAGGTCGTGTATTAGAAAATTCCCTCAGCTTCCGTATGTCTGGAAAAGTCTTTATTCCTCTTTCATATCTAAAGGATATCTTTGCTGGATATATTATTCTTGGCTCATAATTTCTCTCTTTCAATAGTTTGAATATTTGGTTACACTCCCTCCTGGCTTGTAGAGTTTCTGCTGAAAAATCTGATGATAATCTAATGGGCTTTGCTTTGTAGGTTACCGTCTTCTTTTCCCTGGCTGCCTTGAGGATTCTTTCTTTGTCATTGATTTTAGACAGCTTCAATACAATGTGCCTTGGAGAAGGCCTGCTGGGATTGAGGTAATTAGGTGTTATATTTGCTTCTTGGATTCGAGGATCCAGTTCTGTCCGCAAGTTTGGGAAGTTCTCATCGACAATATATTTGAATATATTCTCTGTTCTCTTCTCTCTTTCTTCTCCTTCTGGTATGCCCATTATTCTTATATTGCTCTTTCTGATGGAGTCAGAAAGTTCTTGTAGAGTTCTTTCATTTCTTTTAAGTCTCAAGTCTCTTTCTTCTTCCATCCGTGTAATTTCCAGGTTTCTATCTTCAATGTCACTGATTCTGTCCTCCATCTGTTCAACTCTAATACCTAAGCTGGCTATTTCATTCTTAATTTCTTCTATTGAGTTCTTAATCTCCAGAAATTCTACTTGGTTCTTTTTTAAAATTTCAATCTCTTTCGTTAAATGCTCATGTTGTTCTTTGATTGTGTTTCTGAGTTCATTAAACTGCCTTTCTGTGTTTTCTTACATCTCGTTGAGTTTTTTCAGAACTGCAATCTTGAATTCTCTGTCATTTAAGTCACATATTTCCATATCTTTAAGTTCCTTTTCTGGAGACTTTTCACGTTCTTTCTGAGCAGTCTTGTTCCCTTGGTTATTCATGGCAATTACTGATTTATTATTTCTCTTCCTAGACATCTACAGGAGTGACCTCTGGAACAGGTTGATAGGAAGAAGTCTTTCTTTTGTTTTCCAGTACTTGTTGGTAGAATGTTTTATTTTCTCTCCGACTGCAGCATTTTTTTCTCTCTCACCCAGTAGTGTTACGTTTTCTCTGCACTATTCCAGCTTCTCACACAATGGGGGGATTGCCTGGGAGACGGGCTTCTCCTCTGTTAATAGTTTGCCTGGGTCACAGGGCTCAGTGTCCGTGTGGGTATGCGGAGAGCTTTTGATATTCCAAAGCTCTTCCAGCTCCAGATTCAGAGCCTGTATGTTTCAGCAGTTCTGTTTACTCCTGCAGGGATCCATCCAGATAGGTGGGGTCAGGGGCGGGGTGAATTGTGAGAGGTGGCCCAGAGCAATGGCGGCGACCACCACCACAGCCAGTCCTGCTTCCACAGCTCCCTCCCCTTTGCTGGAACTAGTTGGGCTGCAAATCTGTGTCTGTAGTCCACAGTTCTCAGAACAGCAAATATTCTGTTCTTTTGATCTGACACTGCTACTGTTCTGCTTCTAGCACCAGGCAGGTGGGCGCGGGGCAAGTTCTGGGAGGGGAGGGAGGGGGCGGCTAGTCTCAGTGCCTAAGGCTTCCGTTCTCTGCTCAGCAGTGAGGGCTTAAACCACCGTTTTCAGCCTTCTTCCCTCAGTCTTTTCTCCGAGGTCTCTGCCGTGAGCGTTGGGTTCTGCCATGTTATATGCTGTCCCCTCAGCCCTGTGGGCCATAAGTGGAGCCCTAGCAGTCCGAGTTCTTCCCTCTCCCGCAGCTGCGGTAGTTCCGGGAAGCAGTGAGCTCGAAGCACTGAGCTAGGTCTGTGTCCTGCACCCACCCGGCTCTGTCTCTGCACTTCTCACTTTCCTCCTCCCAGCTCGCACGATTCGCCCACCTTTAGGTGAATTCAGTAATGGGTCTCTTCGTCTTATCTGTCTGCTGTGCAGGGAGTCCTTTGTGGAGTTATAGTTGTTTGATTAGTTGTAAATTCCAGGAGAGATTTACAGAGGCTCACCTCACACCGCCATTTTGATGACGTCTTGGTACATATTTTTAAATAACCTTAAGCGTTTAAGTAATGAATTTTTGGAGACATTCTTGCCATTGTCTTCACTGTTATTACTTTGCATTCACATACCCTTTGTAAAGGGGTTATTTTTATTACTAATTATTCTTTTCAGCAATTTGATGAGTGGAATCTCTGTTCCAAGCCATTTCTCTCCCCCTCTGCTGAGTTCTAGGTCTTGTGTCAGGCACTGTAGATTTGTTTCCTTTTTAAATAAAAAATAAACCTAATCTCTTCATTCAAGGATGTTAAACATTTAGGCAAGTAAATTTTTGTTCTTCAGTTTTGTTCTCTTGATTCTTTGCTGACTTTATTTGATTTTTTTCTCCCAACATATTTTCCTGTCCTCAGAAGACTTACCATTACTACAGTGATGGGAAATTCAGGTGAGCCTTGTCAAAATCCAGGAATCAAGATTCATAAAATTAAATTCAGTAACTCTACAAGTGCCTGCACAGAAATGAAAAAATTCAGAGACTGCAGGGAGTTTTGCCTTGACTCATGGTTCCATTATCTAAATCTCCATCTTACCAATTCATTATTGTATGGAGGGTAATGAAGGAAGGGACTACAGCTGCTCTGCCTTTGAACATCTTTCTGGCTTAGTAAGCTCATCTTTTAAAGAAATAATGAGAAGCTCAAAAATTAAGATGGTGCTGTTCTCTGTGGACACTTAAAGTATTTGAAACATTGCTTACACTAGACTTCTTTCCTATGTCATTTTTTACTCTAAACGTTTGCTTATTTTATAAACTTGTGATCAGAGAGGTATAACAGAAATCAGAGTGACACTCCTGGGCTGGACAACAGGCTAATTTGTAACAGTGTCTATGAAATCCCCAGGCCATTGACTCCTAGGCTCCAGTTTGGAGAAATAACGTTTGGCTCTTGGCAAATCCTCAGCTGGGCCCTTTCCTCATCCCCGCACTGGTATCCACTAGATGGCACCAGGGAGAAGCGCTTTGAACAAGACAGGTGAGGGGGAGAGAGCAAAGGAGTGGGAAATACACACCCTAACATCCAAACAACAACTGAGGAAGTCCCGTTTCCATCTTTCCATCATTCTGAAGGAATTCACTCACCTCTCCTGATTTCACATTTTCTGAAATATCTGGATACTAGCTAACCTCCATTTTGCTGGAAACATAATTGAAACTTGCCCATCAGTTTTCTAGCACTAATGGAAATAATAATAATCAAATTTATTCTTTAGGATTAAATTTTATCTTATGTTATAGTTCTAACACTATATATATATTGCATACATATCAGTTAATTATATTTGCATACTGTTAGCAATTCACTATATTAGTTCAAATTGACAAAGATTCATCATATATTTCTTTTGTGGCAGGACCTACTCTTCAGTCATATTTTCCCAAGAGGAAAGTTTTTAGTATGTTACAAGTAATAAGGTGCTTTTAGTAAAAATGATAATGATAGACAACTATTCATTGGTAAACATTGTTTGAGCCTGCCATATGCCACGTGCTCGCTGAGGCTCTGGGGATACCGACAAGTTATCTGCTGTTCTGAAGCTTATGGTCATGTTTTTAAATGATCATTTTTGATCAAATAAACATCACCATGACTAATGAATAATTTTCTATTTAGGATAATAATTTATGTTCAGTATTAAGAATTAATGAATGCACAAAATTACCTGACAAACCTTTTGTGGAACAATATTGGGAGTGAATGAATGAATGAATGAATGAATGAATGAAATTTTTCAAAATAAGAGACAGTCTCTTTCTGTTGTTGCCATCAACAGCCCTTCAAAATAATGTGTAGTTGCAAAACAATGATTCTTTTTCTAGAGCAAAGATATATCTAAAATAATATTTGATGCCAATGTGGGCTGATTAGATAAGTGTTATTTTGCAATTAGTATTTTGGTTTTTATAGTAAGTTGGCTTTAGTCATATGTTAATTTAATTTTATACTGGTTATCTATAATTTCTATTTATATAAAATCATACTTTAAAATGAACACCCTAATGCAATTTTTAAATTTAACCTAAGCAAGAGTGGATTAAGTAATACATCAACTCATTTTACAAACTCCCAGGAGCGGGCTTTTTATTCACATTCTTTCTACATCTGATATAAATCTCTCGGGCCTGCAAAAGGGCCAGATGCTCAGTGAAAAAGTATTTACAAGGTCTGTTCCATAGTCTGCAGTTTTAGATGGAAAATGAAGAGCAGGAGAAGAACACTTCCTAAGGTTGCAAAACCATACTGTAATGTTATACCTTTGAAGATATGACTCATTTTTATCCCGGGAATACATGAGCTATCTCATTGGACATTATGAAAGGCACTGCATAAATACTGACAACAAATGAGGCTAATTTCATCCCTTCCCTACAACTACGTCATGTTTCCAAAACTGAAGAGGAGATATAGGCATTCTTTAAAAAGTGTCCTTGTAAATAACAACATTCCCCTGCTTTGCCAAGGTTCACTCTCTGCACATTTGCTGATCACATCGATGGGAGAGGGAACTGCAGGCACTGGAAAGAGAAGAATGGTCCCCCAAAGGCCAATGCAATGGTGGCAGAGAGCTGGTGATTTAGAGCTGCAGACCGGGTGGGAGCTGGCTTTAACTTGGGTTCCCGTTGGAGATGAGTCTCACAGATACTGATTTGAGAAAAGGCTGTAATGTCTCCCATTTTTCCCTTCCTATCCAAGTGGCCATGCTCAGAAATTCATATTATGACGTCTGTCTGATGTATTTACTGGAAAGCCACTAGCAGACCACTGGAAAATACAGGGGCTGAATTAGAACAGTTAGGGATTAAATGGACTTCGGCAATTTCTTCACACAGTTAAAATTTCCAAATGATCTCAGTTGAATTCAATCTAAGACACATTTATTGAGAGCTAATTATATTCAAAGAATCATCTTCATATACGTTTTGAACACTGAATATCAATAAATGAACATCTTTAAATGTGGGATGGATGATCAATGAATTCATTTAAGTTACGTCTCAACTAGACAAAATCAAGCTTTTCACAGATGTTTTTTTCCAGAAGTCACAAGTCATTCCAGTAATACATTTTCATCAAAGCAGTCAGCTATGCTCACGGGTATAAAGAATCTCCCGATGTCATAAAGAAGTTAAGATATGAGAGCTTCCTCTCTGCTGGATAACTTCACAATGGATGAAGGCATACCTTGTGACTTTTCACTCTAAGAACCAAATCTGAATTAATGACATTTCCTCCAGGTAAGCTATGTGACCCGTGTATAAAGGCAGTCATGGATGAATTTGACCAGAAGTCATAGTTAGAAAGGTTGTGGAAGAGTTCTACACTTGAATTCATAGATATCACTGGAGTATTTTATAACTGAACTGAGAGCTTTTCCGGGGAAGAAATTTTTGCATTAAACATCGCTTAAAATTGGATTTATTATATTTACCAAGAAAACGACATTGCCTTAGCAGCAAAAATGGTTGTGCATGAAATCATACATGAATAGATGCTCTACATCATTAATCATTGGGAAGTGCAAATCAAAACCACAATGAGTACCTGTTAGAATGGCTATGAACAAAAAGACAAGAAATAACAAGTGTTGGCAAGGATGTGGAGAAAAGGGAACCCTTGTGCACTCACTGCTAGTGGGAATGTAAATTGGTGTAGCCACTATGGAAAACAGTACGGAGGGTTCTCAAAAAATCAAAAAGTGAATTACCATATGAGCCAGGAATTACACTCCTAGGTAGTTAACTGAAAAATCACTAACTCAAAAAGATACATGCACCCTATGTTCACTGCAGCATTATTTACAATAGCCAAGATATGAAAACAACTGAAGTGTCCATCGATGGATAAATGGATAAAGAAATTGTGATATGTAAGCATATATAAAGTAGAATATTTTTCAGCCATTAAAAATAAAGAATGAAATCTTGCTATTTGCAAAAACCTGGATGGATCTCAAGGGCATTTTGCTAACTGAAACAAGCCAGGCACGGAAGACAAATACCACATGATCTCTCTTATATGTGGAAACTAAAGATAAATAAATACACGCTCATAGGCAGAGAACACATTGGTAGTTTCCAGAGGCAGGTGGTGGGGGATGGGGTGGGAGAAATTGGTAAAAAAAAAAAAAAAAATGTTTGTTAAAATAAATTGAATAAAAGATAAAATAATATGAAAAGACGTCTAAGGCATACTGTAAGTGATGAAAGCAAGACACACGTCAGTGTATACAGTTTACTACCATATGGGTAAAGAACAAAAATGAGGAGGGAAGGGTATCTAAAAAAAAATTTAGATCAAAGAATATAGTAAGCAAATGTTACATTTGCTATTAATTTTCTTTCCCTTTTTCCATCTCCATCCCCCTTTTAAATGTGAACATCCTTTGGAAACATCTAATACAAATGTAAATTATTTTTAATGTGTAAAAGGGAATTTTAGAAAAATTTAATTTACAAAGCTTCTACTTTCCATTATTTCTCAAATTTCCTTTTCTTAATATTTTTCAACTCTCTCCAAAGCTTTAGCAGATAAAGTAGCTCAGCAGCAGAGCTAATTGGAAGTAAGTGAGCTCACACTTACATCTGTTATTACTTTCATACCTCCTTTAGCTACCAGAATATTCTATAAATGACCACTGGTAACCAGTTTAGTGGGCTTGCCTCACTGCACAGTGCATAAATTACTACAGATTTAACTAAATAATTTAGCCTTTGAATTCAGGACACAGTATACACACGTACATTATGTTTTGTGGAATTAAAGAAAAGTGTTTAATGAAACTTTGATTAATCTTTAAAGTGGGTTTTGGTCCTGTCCTCCACATTCGCACTGGGAACTGCTTCTGGGTATTTTTTCATATCTAAAAATATCAGGAGGAAGCAGCATTTGTGAGGATTGTGGTGACTTAACAGATAAATATCATCTATGTGTTTTTGCTGAAGCAATAAGTAGTTCAGTTGAAGGGTAAATAAATATTCCCTGGTTTCCTGAAATCCATCTGCAGCATCAAGTATAACTTTGACCTTGGAAGGAAACACTCACTGTCTGGCCCATTAAACCAGAAAGGTGTACCGCCTCCCTTTGAGAGCAGGTAACAGCAATGTCCAGAATAATCAGACAAGATCTTGAGAGAACAACTCTTAACGAGAAGATGAAAGTGACAAGAAACACCTGCTTGCCTCAACTGCAATGAGTACAACTGCAGCTTACCTCTGTCCTTCACACACAGTAAAGATACCAATAAGAAACAAAGTAGTGGATAAAGCATGAAAATATAAAGAAAATCAAATCACAAAGACCTTCCTTTTCTCATGACTTAACTTTAGGACATACATAAAAACTATCACAAAAATGCCTTTCATTTCTACCAGTCATTTCTACTGTGGTCGGGGGAACTGGTGTTTAAATTAAAACAAACAAAAAAACCTCTAAAAAACCACTTGGAATATCTAGAAGCTTCAGTCTCCTATCGAAATGGTGAATGAACTAGCATAGGTTCATTTGAAATGAGATCAAAGCATGAATTTAACAGAAGAATATGGGATTCTGAAAGCTATTTGAATTGGTCTGGCCAGTGGCGGCCATGAACAGCGAGGGCTGGAGTTGTGGAAGGGTGGTTGCTGGAGGCTTCTTTAAGGACAAGCTGGAGGAAAATGGTTTTGTTTTCCTCCTGTCTCTTCCCATGACCCCCCAGGACAATCACTGCCTGCCCCTTCCCTTGTACAGATGTCACTTTTAGCATTCACTCCTCTACTCTTTTCTTTCTTAATCCCCAAGTTTAATGGATTATAATGGAGGAAAGTGCCTCCTTCCAGGGCTCTTCTTCCGAAGAGTTTAGGGGATACAATTCTGACCAGAGAAATCACCTCTCATTTGTCCTCTAAACAATTATACGTATTTCTGTAGAACTGGAAACTCCTTAAAATTTATCAAATACTTTGTCATTAGACCTTATTTTCAACTGAGTTAACCTGAGTTATCGTTCATCACTACACTTCTTGGGGTTATTATTAAGTTCTTCCCTGAAATCTTTCTAATCACCCTTTATGTCAGGGCTTAGTATTATATACGATGTGTGAGAGCTTTGGTTCTCACTCAGCCAATATTCCATCTTTACTGTTGTAATGAAATAGGCATTTTATTTATCAAGAATGAAGCAAAACCATAAGGGTAAAATTATTATATTTTCATTTGTTGCTTTGACTGTATTTTTCTTGAAATGGGGAAAATCAAGAAAAACAGAACACAGCTGAGAACTAGCTTTGCATTGGGTCATAGAATTGAACTAAAATGATGAACTGAGAAAAAAAGATGCAGCCTTTGTGATCCCTAGTGAATTAAGTTCATTTTTGAACCTACAACGATTAAATGAAAATCTCTGCTTGCAGCAAGAAAATGATGCAATTTTAGTTCAATGGGATTCGATAATCATAAAGGTCAGAAATAGGCAGCCCCATTGACTTTACTTATCTTCAGTACACTTTGTGTGAAATAACAGCTTTGATGGAAATTTTACCTTGATAGTGAAGCGTTTTTTCTTTGGTGGGTTCCAAACTGTGCCAGTTGAATGAATGAATGCACGCAAAGGGCTTAAGGATGTCACCAGCACATATGCTTTAAGAATCACAGACAGATCTTCGGCTCTAAAGATTGTTTCCTGTGGAGCAAGGGCTGTTGTTTGATTCCTAAAAAATAAAACAACATAGTGAATGACCCATAATGTAAGGTGAGTATGTACGTAATTTGCAAATTACCTCTAAGCTTTGTATACTCGTCTATTCTTTGTTGGACCCCAGTCTTCAGTGTCTGGGTTTCCTTAAACAATTTCACGCCTTCCGAACAGCACTACCAGGGGATATACAGGTACCAAGAAAAGGGTTAAATTGGTAAGAGTTCTCCACTCTGGCAGATTTAATCAAAGTATTTTTCAAAAGAAATAAAAGTAGGAAAATAGTACCTAAAATAAGGTTTAAATATTTAAAAACTCTTAATTGGTCACATATGGTACCATTATAACAAAAATGATACAAATTACAGTTTAGGAAACAGTGAAACACCTGGAATTTTCCGGTTCTGTCCTTGCCTGCCTTTATCTTTTCTTGACAAGAAAAGTTACTAAGTTTTTCACTAGTGGACAGGTCACCAAAAATATACCAAAATACTTTCCCCAATAGTTTGAGTCTACCAATAACCTTCAAGGGTCAAGACAAATAATTAGGAGTAAATTTAAGGGACAAAATAGTGGGAAAATGCTTTAGTCTACAAAGGAAAAATAACACTAGCTTAATGCTTTGTGATGAAACAAATGCAGTTTAATCATAAATTATACCAAAATGTATAACTATTTGCTTTTCTGCGCCATGTTTTTATACCTCAGATGTCTAGGTTTGATCAATGAGAATACTGTGCTATTTTAACTTTTGAAGTCTAGGTAAGCAGAAGATGCATAGGATTCTTCAATAAATGTTATTAACTGTGCAAATACTACCTAATAATTATGAAATTAGAAGAGGAAAACTACTTTGCATCTTGAATAAGACAACTAAAATTTCTTAATTTAACCACATTACAAAATAATTTCCTAGAGATAACTTGAATAATGTGGTTCCCTATGATTGCTTTCTAGGATCCTGAAAGCCACAAACAAACAAACAAACAAACAAACAAAAAACTGTAAAACAAAGCCATTCAGCCATACTTAGACTAAGGCAATGTCATTTGGATATAAAATGGAAGTTAAAATGTTATAGTTTCATATTGTCAAGGTTTTAAATTAAATTTCCATTAATGTAACTTCCTAGATAAGAGTTCTATTTACCCAAACGTTTATTCTATGGCAAAAGAGGTTTGAATTAGTCTAGAAAAAAAATCAATGATGGCACTCTTTATTAAGAAAAGATAGCTGAGAATTTATGTAACAGACCTAATAATTCAAACCTGCAAAACCCTTAGATCTGTTCAGTGCTTTTCTCTTGTGAGCTGTCTCCTAAAATGCCTGCTGGATATAACAATTCAAAATGATTAGCTTACAGCTGTTCATGTCTCCAGGCCCGTGGTTTCCACATATGTGGCTTTGTTGTTTTTGAAAGGTGACTGGAAGGACTCAGCTTGAATTGTGCACTCCCGTCCAAACACACTGAGGGGCTCACCAGAAGTCGCAATTCTGAAAAGATGCACAAGAGCAAAAGACAGTCATTCTACTGTTTCCTTTTGGAATTGTTTCCAAAATAGAGACACCGTGTTGAACTACAGGGTCCACAGGAAACAGTCAACAAATTTTCTCCCCATTCTGAATCACAGTTAGATCCATTAAGCGTGGATGCATGTTTAGAGAGGTCTTTGTTGTGTAGTATGTTCTCCTACCACAGACTAAGAAAAGAATCATAATAACAGATTTCAGATTTCCTTGCTCAGTCGGGGAGGTAGACCCAATGTCGCCAGCTGTCCCTCACCCAGCAGATCCATCCTCCACACAGCTGAGAGACACACTCTCCTATGGGAAACGGGGCTGCAGGAGCCCAAGGTTGTTTGCGATGAGAATATTACACAGACAACCTCAGTGGATTTCCTGGCAATATAGTCCTTCCCAGGTTGGAGTTTGTCATGCTTCATGACCTAACAACAGTGCTTTATTATTTTATAAAATATTAGTTATTGGGTTTCTGAAATGTATAAAAGTAAAGACCAAGAATAATGACACACTTCAGAACATTTATATGGATATTTAAAAAAAATTGATGTACATACATAAATTAAAAAAAATAGATGTAGAGTTAAATGAATCAAATTGTACTGAAAGCTATCAAATGAAAAGTAAAAGCATCTAACAATTCAGTCTCATCTAGGACCCCTGCCCGCCAAAGCCAAAATTTACATATTCACTTTTAAATTCTAGATAAGCAGACAATCAGTAAGATGTATATGATTCTTCAGTATATCAATTGATATAACAATATATCTACATACACCGATATATGTAGATACAGATCAGTCCTCAACTTAACGATGATTTGACTTATGATTTTTTTGACTTTACAACAGTGTGAAAACAGTACACTTTCAGTAGAAACCATAGTTCGAATTTTGAATTTTGATATGCAGTAGATACTCCCTTGTGATGCTGGGCAGTGGCCGCTAATCGTAGCTCCCAGCTGGCCATGCGATCAGGAAGGTAAGCAGCTGACAGTCTACAGTATCTTCATTGTATTTGATGCATTTGGCCAACTGTAGGCTAATGTGTTCTGAGCACGTTTAAGGTAGGCTACAGCTATGAGGTTCAGTAGGTTAGATATAGTAAATGCATTTTCAACTTAGGATATTTTCAACTTATAATGGGTTTATCAGGAAGTAAACTCACCCTAAGTTATCCAAAAGAGGCATTATAATGTTCTATATCTGGATTATTTACCTACTAATCCATCCTGCAGTCCTTTCCATATCAGCACATACAGAATTACCTTATACTTCCTATTGGTTTAGAGTGTTTCCTTAAGTAAATAGACACATAATTTAACCATCCCCTTATTGTTATATTTTTAGATTCTTTTTTTTTTCTATTTCAAAAATACTGCAATGAATGCCCTTCTACACTTTTGGGGGTGTTTTTACAAGTTTATATAGGGGCAATTCTAATCTGTATGCCTAATTGCCAGGGTAAATACATTGTAAATTTGATGGGCATTACTGAATTGGCTTCTAAAAAGGTTCTCCCCATTTGCACTATCTCCAACAGCATGTGAGAATTGTTGTTTCCTTACTGCCAGGTCACAGTGCTTTATTTTTAAATTATACAGTTTATCTAGCTCTCAAAATGGAACAAAGCCTTTAAATTATTTTCCCCTGTGCACGTTTTATCAATACTAACATAGTCTAATTTAAAACACTTCACACTCTTAAGTAAAAGTCAGCAGAAGTCAAGCTGTTCAATGTATTCCCATATCTCATTATTTAGCACAGTGTGATCTTTCTCAAAAAATGATAGCCTATTTGTAAGACTTCCCTATTAATGATGTTCTAATACATCTTAATAAAAGAAATAGTCAAACTGCTTGTTTCTGGAAGTGACAAATGAAGAGTTATGAAGGTAATTTCTTTTCTTCGGAATCACAACTTAAAGTGTTGAAATGTTTATATAATCCTTTAAATTTGCAGGAAGAAAATAACGTGTTCTTTTTTTCACTCGACATTTTTTAGAATTTATTATTAGGCAAAATTGTGTCTCTCCTGAAGAGCTAATTTGTAGCCTTCTCTTGTATAATATGTGAACAGTGTAATTTACTCTGATTTCCCTTTACTTTTGCTGCCAGGAAGCGAAGCACCGATTTGAAGCCCAATCAGAACTGACCTTGAAGAAACGAGACATATTAAGTGTTTCACCAAAGTAGTAACTCAGTGGTTTTGAGGAAGTAGTCAGCAAATATGTCAAAAGAGAAAACAGTTTTATGTCACTTTTTTGGTTTAATTCAGGTGCAGGAGCCTATGCCATGTAGTTGAAGGAATCCGATATAGGAATTGCAAAGACGATGTCAGATTTCCACCTCAGCCCCTGAAACTGTGTTTGAACAATGGAACTGATTATTGATGAACACAGTTTTTACCCTTTGTGATATATATATTTATATGTATAATATATATTTTTCCCATTACATTATTACAGGTTTACAGGTTACTTTTCATGTTCTAAATAAACAAACAAAACTCTGTAATTACATGTCCCCTAACATCTAAAATCATTCCCATTTCCCTTGATTACAGCCAAAAATTAAAAATAAGCTCCATTAATACCTTTTCAAAAGTTGCAACTGCATTTTATGAAGTTTTATAAATAATCGTGGAAACTTTAAGTACGCTCGGCTCTTATTTAACTGAGTCAAAGATTTGTCAATAGTCATCATTCCTTATCTTTCATTTGGCTTATCTATCAAGGGCTCTCGCAATAGACCAGTCCAATCCAATGTTTTAATATTCTACTCCCCTCCTCCCTAAACCCCTTCCCCCCCAACACACACCAAGAGCCTAGAAACTCCTACAAACAATGCCAAAACTAGGTTTTGTTTTTGGAAGGAATTTGGAATTGAGGTTCTATAATACAAAGTCTTCAAATGGCCTTGTAACTCCTTAACATATATTTATTTTCAGAAAGTAATTAAATATGGAGGGCCTAGCATACATCTTTAGGGTTTTCCTACCCCACACTATGAGGACTGAATGGATAGCAGATACAAATACGAAATATGATATGAACTTTCATTTATTTACTGTTCCTAACTTATTTTAAAGAGCTCTGAAGCCTGTAACTTTACCACTTA
This sequence comes from Rhinolophus sinicus, assembly GCF_057876585.1. Classification (NCBI taxonomy): domain Eukaryota; kingdom Metazoa; phylum Chordata; class Mammalia; order Chiroptera; family Rhinolophidae; genus Rhinolophus; species Rhinolophus sinicus. The sequence goes on from NC_142508.1 coordinate 22,785,799, forward strand.
CTAGAGTAAATATGAACAATTTTTTAGGGCTCTGTGAAGTCTGCTTTTCTTATGCCTTCTAATATGTAGCTGGTTGACCAGTCACTGAGGACCTGCTGTGGGGCAGTTTTATGGAAAGGAAGACTAAACCAGAACCATGAGACCTGAGTTTTCATTTTAATTCTTACCAACCGATGCTTAATGGGTATGTGACATTGTCAAGGAGTCTTCTAGAATCCAGAATATGATTCCCCATGAATTTTCTGATTGTCCCACATCACTAAATACAATGCTCATACATACCAAGTGCTAAGTAAATATTTGTTCTTACAATGAACTAGTTTTTTGTTTGTTTGTTTGTTTGTTTGTTTGTTTGTTTTTTTGGGGGTTAAGCCAACAGGCAGTTAGAACAAAATGGTATTCCAATCAAGTAAAATATTTATTTATTGGTCATTTATTTTTTCCCTTCTATGTGGCATATAACTACATACATCATAGGCAAAGACTAAACACTGGAAAACACTTGTACTAGTAAAGATTAGCTGCCAAATTTATATTGTATTTGATTTAATATTTTGCCCCCTAGCTAATAATTACCAGGGAAGTAATAGTGAAAATGTAGCTATACTTCACAAATGTTTGAATATTATCTTGCATTTTATATTAGGAGGCTAAAGATAGCCAATATTTTCTTAATTTGAAGTCCAGTGAAGCTAAAAGGCCTTAATTAATAATTAACAATTAGTTTTTAGATTAGAAGTATAAATAAATGCCATTTGTGGATGCAATGATTGTTCTTCCTGCCTGAGAACATTTACAGGTCTTAGTCCTTAGCCTGCGGGCATAAAATCTATGCAAATGTATCCTCAAAATTTACGTGCACAGCAATAAATTAATATTTGCACAAACAGAAGTCATAGCCAGGAAATAAATTTCTGTTGGAGCCCTGGGAGAAAATGGATGGATGACAGTCAAAGACATAACTGAAGAGACTATTAACCACGAGACTATTAGAGAAGGGACTGTTAACACACACACACACACACACACACACAGGGGCAGAGTTAAGGAAAAACTACAAGAGTAATAAAGCGCCCCATGGCTGACCGAATGGAAGCTCTTACCACCCCCAGCCCAGGAGGGGGCCCATTACAGAACTAGGCAAAAGGCATAGCTGTGAAAAGAGGCACTGAGCAGAAGCTATGGCCACAGGGAGAGAAGCACAGGGAACAAATATCCCAAAGTTCTCCTGAGCTCTGATCTCCGACCAGAAAAGTCAGGGACATGGGAGCCCTGATGATTCCATCTATGTAAGAGAACTTCCTGGAGAAGAGTCCAGAGTGAATGTAGAGGGGCAAATGGAAAATAGCAAGCAGAAACCCTATACTTGGAAAATATGAGTTTGGCCCTAGACTTCTCCTTACTAGCCACATGTTCTGAAGAAACAATCAGACTATACGTGTGTATGTGTGCAACTGCAGAACTAGCTCAAACTGGCCTTACCCTGTTTCCAACAAGATAGTGAGTTGTTTGCAGACACAACAGAACAAAACTGTAAATCATGCAGCTGAAGCATGCACAGAGGAGAGAATTTTTACCTCCAATAACACCGGAACCAAAGTTTCGCCCCCTTCAGGGAACCAAAGGACCAGAACATGGCTGGAGTCTGAACACCAGAGCCTTTTCAGAAGCGAAAGGTTCATTGTCCAGGGAGACTCGATGCTGATGCCCTTTACTGTATCTTACCATAAATGGCCAAGTTGCAAAGCCCTCTAATTAGAATTTGCTCCTCCAACACTTCCGCATATCAGCCTGTTTCCCTCAACCCCTCTGAACCCTGAATCCAGGAGACAGATTTGAGCTCTGCCTCTTGTCTCCTTGAAGGTCAACCTCGCAATAAAGTTTTTTTCTTTTTTGGCTTCTATGGGCATTGGGCAGAGAGCCCTTGCTTGGTAACATGTGCGTGTGTGTGTGTGCGTGCGCACATGTCCACATATAGAGTAAGTGACAGAAATAATATCAGCTTTACTCTCAAATAAGAACATTGTATGCGGCAGCAGAGGATGGCTTTGGCTGAACCATAGGATATTGCTTTTTGTTAGGTCAACGATGGTTGAATATTGATCAAATATCATCAATTTCGTAAGGTTTCCCTTATTACACTATGGTACTATTGGAGGGAAATAAGAAAGTGCATCAACATACTACCTGTGAAAGAAGGATTCAGTGGCTAGAATGTCTGCAGATAGGAATGACAAAAGGGTGTGATGGCTAATTTTTTTTTGTCAACTTGACTGGACCATGGGATGCCCAAATAGCTGGTTAAACATTATTTCTGGGTGTGTCTGTGACTGTGTTTCTGGAAGAGATTAGCATTGAACTGGTGTGCTGAACAAAGCAGACAGCGCTTTCCAACGTGAGTGGGTATCAACCAATTCCTCGAGAGGCTGAGTAGAACAAAAAGGTGAAGGACGTTTAAGTTTGCGCTTTGCCTGATTGGTTGAGTGGAGACACTGATGTCCCGTCAGTGCTCTTGCCTTTCAGTCCTTCAGACTGGACCGGAATCTACATTATTGGCTCCTTGGCCCTGGAGCTTTCGACTACATGACTGACTTTCCTGGGTCTCCAGCTTGCAGAAGACAGATGATGGGACTTCTCAGCCTCCAGAGTGACATGAGCCACTACGTTGTAATAAATCTTTGACAACGAAAAAAAGCAGAGCAGCAAGGACAAATAAACAAACATTTTCTGAATAACTAGATAATTATTAAATCTTTTACAATTCTAAATTTCTGCAATCCTAGGTGAAAAGTCATGTTGTAATTTTTAGTATATGTTACATATGACCTAATGGAGATGATCAGTGGCAAAGGTCCAAGGGCCAGAGCTGAAATGTGGTCCCTCGGTGAATTCAGATACGTTCCAGCAATTACGGATGCTCTGCTCTTTCATTTGTGTGAGGCCCAATAAACCTTGAGGGAGAGACTGGCTGGACGCTCTTTAAGCTCCCGTCCCATGACAAAGTATGTGGGGACTATCAGCCATCCTCTCACCTCTTGAGTAGTGTACAAAAGGGGGAGGAAAAGACACCCAGGGTAGAGTCAAGTTTACAAACTTATCATTCATTGACAGTTAAGAGGGAGGGATCATTCTCAATGCATTAAAGGTAATCTCAGTTCATAGACTGGAGGTTCTATGAGGTCAGGGATTCTGCGTTTTTTCCTCCATTGAAAATCCAGTGCCAGGCACAGGCTGGCACTTACCGTAGGAGCTCACTAAACCTCTGCTTAATAAGTGAACTCCGATTTTCTCTAACCAAATAACTAGAGATCAGAGAGAATGGGGGATGAAAAGAAAAGAAAGAGCAAGCCCAGTGCTGAGCAGTTTTACTAGAATTGTACGGTGTAACTGTTTTGTTCACAACCTAGAAAATGAGTGTAATATGGGTAAGGACTGGTTTTCTCTCTATAGAAAGAAAATGTGGTGCTAGAGTGGCATGACGTGCTCCGGCCATATAGGGACACTGGGACAACACTGAGGCAGGTCCAGTGAGGGGTCAGAGAGAGACACCCTGAGATGAAATATCTAAGGCCAAGAGTCCCAGTATGAGCACAGCTCCTGGAAGCATCAGCAGCAAAGTATGGTAAGGAGGTCACCAGCAGCCAACTAAGAGGAAGACTATAAGGGAGGGTTTGGGGCCCAGGTGCCACGTGCTTTACCAAGCAAATGAAACTTGGGCCTAGAAGACATGAGGGAAATCAATAAAGACGCATTAGACAGAGTTCAAATTTGTCCAGCACATTGTAATATACGAGGTCTGACAATTAGGTTTGTCTGACAATCAGCAACAATGTTGCTTATTTTTTTTGATATCAGAGGGATTATTCATTATGAATTTGTACCAACTGGACAAACAGTTAACCAAGTTTACTATTTAGAAGTGCTGAAAAGGCTGTGTGAAAAAGTTAGACGACCTGAACTTTTCACCAACAATTCATGGCTCTTGCATCACGACAATGCACCAGCTCACACAGCACTGTCTGTGAGGGAGTTTTTAGCCAGTAAACAAATGACTGTATTGGAACAGCCTCCCTACTCACCTGATCTGGCCCCCCTGTGACTTCTTTCTTTACCTGAAGTTAAAGGAAATATTGAAAGGAAGACATTTTGATGACATTCAGGACATCAAGGGTAATACAACAACAGCTCTGATGGCCATTCCAGAAAGAGTTCCACAATCACTTTGCAGGGTGGACTAGGCACTGGCATTGGTGCATAGTTTCCCAAGGGGAGTACTTCGAAGGTGACTGTAGTGATATTCAACAATGAAGTATGTAGCACTTTTTCTAGGATGAGTTCGCAAACTTAATTGTCTGACCTCGTAGTTGTTAATCAATATTTTTCAAAAATATTTTACAAATAATATTCCAAATAACATTTATTTTTAAAATCCTAAGTCCTGTATATTAGTGGATTTCTATTCACAGGTGTGATCATTAACTAATTCCTTAAGTTCACTATCTTTTATCGAGAAAATGAGAATAATAATAGTAATAAGAAGAACCTTCCTCATATGGATTCTGATAGAAATATGAAATTTCCTTTAAAGTGCTTTGCAACCAGTTGACATATATTAAACACTCCAAAAAAAGTTAACTAGCAACTACTAGTAGTAGTTTAGTGTAATCCTTCTCTATAACCTAGAAAACCTGTTTATAACTTTAGAAACTGCAAAGTGAAATTAAAACTTTAACTCCTTTTGAATTTTTCCAAAACTAAGGGGCTCTCACCACCACTGACTATCAAATAAAGGCTAAACTATTAAATCCTCTTTTATGTGATTCTTAAACATCTGACGTCTCACATTAGTCTCTTAAGAACAAAGCAATAAGTATGTGGGAGAAGCACAAACTTGTGTGGACCAAATTAAGCACAGCATTTTTACTGTAAGTAGTCTGTAAACACACACTCTGTTTTTAGGCCTTTCCTCAAGTTTAGCATTGCGGTGTGGCAGCAGAGCAGTTCTTTTCTGTTCTGTTTTGTTTATTTAAAGGAGCCCTGTCTTAAAGCTAAGTCTCTGTGGATGGAGTAAAGCTGGGACTGACCCAGTTATTGCAATATTTAAGTCTGTTCCTCTCTGTTTTGTTCAAGGAAAGACTTCCTTGCAAACAACCAACACAAATTGAAACAGAAGTAGCTCTTAGTCAACAGCTCTATGACACACAGACGAAACTCCTTGGGCTATTTCAGACCTACACTTGAACTTAAATGATGTAATTTGGATCTAGGTCCTCCAAACACAGCAATTCCTTAATAAAATTTTACTTTCATTTTATATACGTGCCATGGGCCAAAGAGTATCTTTGAGGAAATGGATACACCACATGCTTAAAGGTATCATTAGGGCTTTGTTCTTGGCTAACACTGGGGAACTCAAAATTCCTTCCTTGAGATCTGACATTGTTATATTATTACCTCCGCGTCGTATGCAGCTTTGACTCCAATAGTTTACTATCTATGGTTTCTGAATATCTTTCACATGCTGCTACCGTACAAGGGTGCATCAAACCACAAACCACAAATACAGAGAGCATAGTAGTTTAATAATGTATTTTTTGGAGGAAGATGATAATTTCCACTTTGTATTATGGGAAATGAATGCATTCCATTTTCCTGATGTAAACGGAGATATGATTGGACACATAAAAATGACCAGGTCAGTGACATAGCAATGTTCTTTAACTGGGTAGTCATTGTATAAAGTTTCCACTGACCAATCAATCAAATGCTTTTTGAGCACGCAGTAAGGCAAACCATAATGCTCTCCTTTCTGTTCTTTTTCAGTGGAAGTGTCAAAGTCATACAATTCTACACAAATGACTTTCCTCATGGAGTGCTCTGTGTTTTGACCATGACAACAGAAGAGCCCTGAATTCCGCTCATTTTCCTTGGTAATAAAAGTTATGTCTAGACTATTACTTCAATATTCTTGCCCCTGTGATTTCACTGCCATGACCAAACAGTATGAAAGATAGTTTTATTACTTTATGGCAGCTTAATTTTGCTTTGATGTTTTCCACATGAATTTTCCAGAGGAAAAGAAAGAAAGAAGAAAAAAAAATTGCTGACCACTTCAGAAAAACCAAAGGTGAAAACTCAGTATAAATTAATGAGCATCATTAATAACAATTTGAAATACAACCTCCAACAAGTATTATATTAATACAGAGTACAACAAATAGAATAGCTGTCTCAATCCACCCACCATGAAAATACGTTAATCCCTTTATTAATGTTAAACTTCTTTCTCAGGAATATTTTCTGGAGTAAACCATGAAACATTATTGATTTAATTTAAATCAGAATAATTAATGACTTAGAACTCTAACAATGATTCCAAATTCTTTTTAAGTATATTGAAGTCAGTATTAATTTACATGTAAGACAGAAATATTGAGGGCCATTTTCCCTGTTTTAAATAAAACCATGCATTCATCTCTCTCTCCATTAATGGCAACTTCACAACTCAATCTGCAATTTTTACCCTATTTTTTGGTACAATAAAGTATACATGGTATTACTGTCAATTTGCTTCTCTGTACATTGATATTATTTACAAGTAAATGTATTATATGTAAAACAAGTACATATTCAAAATACCAAGATTTTCATAATATCTGACTCTGTGAGACAAAAATATAGAACATGCAGAGACTAGAACCAATTGCCAAAGTGAAATCTAATGAAGGCCAGGGATCCAAATACCAGAAATAGGTCAGGAGCATGGAACTATGTCAGAAGAGATTTTTCGTTACGGCACTGAGCAAGCGTATTTCTACAGAACCATGTTATCCTCACATTCTTCCTCTCCAATAGGCCAGCAGTATGATTGGAGTCTATGGAGGTCTGGTTTGGCTGAGCGGTATCATAATAGAAGAGTCCACTCCTAATAGATGAGGACAGACACCAAGGGGGAGATCGGAAGTCAGGCAGAATCTGACAAGTTTCTAAAATGGTGTCTCAATATTCAATGTTAGCTAGGTAAGCTAAGGTACATTTGACCTATTTTATATCCTGTAAATGACTAAATAATTAACCAATTAATTGAGCCAAACTACTCAATAATTGTTGAACTACTAAATAATTGTTGGTCTTTAAAGATGTTCATTAGATGATTAAAATTTTGAATTTTTTTCCTATTCTTGGATTTTTAAACACTGAAGTTAATCTGTCTCTTCTCCAGGTGGAATTTAGATCATTAGATATTAGAATTTAGATATTAAAGTCAAATGATTATTCTCTGACAGATAGGGCCTATTTCAGGTATCTTCCCAACAACTTTGCGGGGACTTGTCTTCATTTAAATAATACGGATGTCAGAGGAGTCTACCCAGTATGATTTCTTTAAATTTCATATGCATTTCTATTCCAAATACATTAACATCAAAACCACCATCCAGCTGTGTTTGGGACTTAAAAAGTCCAAATGATTGTGTTAAAAAACAGAAAGGTTTTTGAATTCTTTATGTCCTAATCAAGCCACCACCTTTCCATAAACTGGATGAATTCAACCAGCCTTTTCAGCGACACTGCCATCTCCCTGACCTAAATATAATTCCTTCTCAGCATGTCAGCTACATGTCTTAGAAAGAAAAAAAAAAAAAAAAATCAAATGATTATTTCTAGAAGGGTAGTCTTCATATTTTCTTTATAAATCTCTCATTTTCTGTACTGTGAAGATGCCATATATATTTATCTATATACATGAGACACACACACACACACACACACACACACAGAGGATGCCAAAAAATGTATATACATTTTAAGAAAGGAAAATTGTAATGCTCAATATATACCAATAACAAAAGATGAATAAAAGTCATGTGTATATATATTTTTGGCACTCGTGGTATATATATTATATATATATGAATTATTTTTCAGAGATTTAATACACTGTAACACAGCTTTAGTGTTCTGACATCAGCACTTCAGCTCAATTAACACCACTCTCTGCATGTCCCTGAGTGAACTTCAAGTTCTAAGCTGCTACTTAAATGCCTTTAAATAGATGGATGATGGATAATAAGTCATTTATATCTTGCTGTTTCTTACCAAATACATAAAATGTCTTAGGGGAAATAATTTTGTGGCACCCACGAATGTTCTCGTCATTTTCAGTTAATTAGGGATGTGTAGTCATTGCCTAAAAAAAATCCTGTGGGCTCTGGCATCACTCAGGGAGGGGTTCAAAGTCATGAGTTAACTGTTTAAAGTCTCTGCTATAGTTTGACTCTGTGGACCCAGCCAACTGAAGCTGAATTTAAAACTGGGATTCTAAGCAGTGGAAAGAATTCAAGCTATTATAGCTTTAAGTCAAAGGGGGAAAATATTAGGTAACAGTGATAAAATATCAAAGTATGGATTTTTCCTTTCCTTCTTTTCCCTCTAAGAAAGAATGATACATGCTTATTTGGGAACCAAGTCTGTGTTATGTTGTTTGAATAATAGGAATAAATTGATTTTTCAATCTACGTAAATGAGTTGGAGAGAAGAGAGTGGACAAAGAGACCAGTGAGGAGAAAGTTTGTACCAGATGGTGTTTTGGTGAGCCAGAAGGGGTTGCTTAAGGAGAGAAGGTTATAAAAACAGAATTTGGCAGAAATTTTATTGTGTGTTGAAAAAGGCTAATTGTCCCTTTGCTAACATTTTGTCTCCAACCTGACTACCCTTAAAAAAAAAAAAAAACATCTATTAAAAAATTTAAACTACTCCTCCAGGCTTTTGGGATCCGACCTGTTGCTGGAGGGAGTGTTTTAATTTGTTTGGTTATTTCTTTGCTTAACACAACATAATGCTCCAGCATTCTCTCCAAGGGGCCATTTTTGCCCAGGCCCCCAGCCATGACTGGCTCAATCCCCTGTGGCCAAGGCCAGGTCCAACTGCCCAAGTTGGCAGCTGGGTGCTCCACAGTCAGGGAAGAGGGCGTGGAGAGTGAGGCACTGGCAGCCACACAAAATTGAATTTAAAGAAAAAGTACATTACGTTTCTATTAGAAGAAAAGTTGAACTCAAGAATGTTCTTTCAAAATCTAGAGTGAAAAGTGACAAAAGTCCTTGGCCACCATTATCCAACAAATGATTTGCAATCGGGATTTTCAGCTCCATCTTGCCATCACCATGTACCGCTAAGAGAATGTTGCTCTTCACTCTGTATTTTCTTCGATCCTCCCAATTCTGGCTGTTACTTACCAAGTCACTTAAACCACTCACAGTATCCCAGGAGCTTGAGTTGACATTAGGGCACATGTTTCTGACTAGAAATTTTCTAAACTGACAGGAGACTCTAGTTTTTTGTTTTTTGTTTTTGTTTTTAGTTTTGCTTCCACCCCCTCAGCCATATTCTATATAATTAAGGGCTTTTCATCCACAAATATTTAAAATGTTGTTTCAATAGCTTATAAACAGCAAAATATCCTATTAAAATCTGTCCGATAGGTAAAATTTCCCTTAATTAAAAACTCAGAGTACACCTGGCATATTGCTCATTTTGCTCTTGGCACAACACGTGTAGATTTACCAATAAATCATGTAACTGGAAAATTTTAAATGTTACTTTGTGGGTGGTATCTCTGCTTTTTACAGCCTGCTCTGAATATAGTTTAAAGTTCTTTCCCTTAAGTGACACAAGTTCTTCTAAAATTGGCTGTTGACTGACCAACTCCACACAGCACTGAGAGAAGGAATCTAGAAACAGAAACACTTCAAAATACTGAACTGAAAAAGATAAATTAGGCATAACCAGTTTACTTAACCATGTAATCTTGCTCCTGTTCTTCTTAATTCTGTATTTAGATTCAGAGTAAACTTTCTGCTTCTGCAATATTTGGAACACAAGGATAGAAACAGTTATGGCTTTACATGTTAACGATAAAAACAGCTCTATTTCCATACTTTGTTCAAGAGAAATATTTCACTTCCAGTCGTGACATTGTTAGTACTCAACAATACTAAACACCATCATCACAACTCCCCCAAACTAGGAAAAGAAAAACAGACACCTATTTTTTGTTGTTGTTCTTTTAAACCCTCTTTTTAATGAGAGATGACAAGAATGCTATATGGTTATGATTTACCAGTGTAGTGGAGTTTTAGTGTGAAACTAATCTGTGTTCATTTAGGAGTTCGCCATGTCTGGCTTTGACTGGAACTGTGGGTGAGGCCTCAGAGTAAGAAATCTATCCTAAAGAAAAAGAAGAGGTGGCTGGCAAGAGAAGTCCAAGGATAACAGGATGACATGAAATAGGAGAGCAGTCTTTAATACGTTACTCTTATATTCTATAGTCTCCCTTCCACTCCTGGTTTTAGGTAGGGAGCTAAAACAATACTTAAAAAGTACGTTCTTGGTTTTGTTGTTCAAATTATCTGTGCGAGATCAAGGGTGCAACATTACATGCAACAGAAAAAAATACGTAACATAAAGAAAGATTTTTGTTGATTTTGTTTACTACTAAACCAATTTATGTTTGACGTATTCAGACTTCTGAGAACACCAAGGAACTTCGAGCCCACGGGCAAGGCAGTGACTGGTACAATGGGCCACGGCCCCAAGAGTTTTGGCAGTAGCCAGAGGAGAACCTTGGTGTCCCTGACACTGGGCGTAGTGCCTTAATGCAGACAATGACAAGCACAGCCACGTGGGGCTTCAGGGGCAGAGCCCCTCTGGTGGGCATGAACAGTAGGGTCCATCAGCTTCAGAGGCCACAGGGGACCAGAGCAGAAGTGGAGCAAATGCTGCCATGGTATCAACTATGAAAGGGTTGTACTCATGAGGATAGACCCTCTAAGACAAAGAGGGCATTTGAGGGCATCACGATGATTAAAAATGCTACAGAAACATAAATGCTAGATGTCTGCCTTGTGTCGGATAAAGCTGGTGTTTACTTGGAACGCATGAGTGAGATGTAAAGTCCAGCATCTGTGTAAATAGTTAGGCATCCATTCTCCTTGGCCACTGCGCACACTACAATGGCTATTACTGTGGTAAATATCACTCTGGGCACAACCACAGATTCTTCCTCATCCCCCATCTCTTTCGAATGTCTCACTGGACACAGATGGGGATGAAAAGCCTGTTGGTAATTATTAGAACCTAGAGCTTGACTCCATTTTGTATAGAAGCTCCAAACGTTTTACCCAGTTCTAACACTGAATGTTGCAAGAATGCAATTCCAAGGTCAAGCAAGGGAACACTATGCTTTGTTTCATTTGTGATGTTCTCAAGAGTTGTTCACCATTTTGGAAAGGCACATCACCAATAACAATGAGACCAATGGAATCTTAGTTCCCTCCCAGTGCAACCACACCAATCTGGATTTGTATGTGTCACATTCATGGTGACTCAACATATAAGAGGGCGCATTTGATTATTTGATTACACCCTATGGTGTCATTATGTCTAAACACATGCTGAATTACAAACGTTTATTAAAGTTCTTTCCTTTTATTTGTCTTTTATATTAAATGTGGGGCATTATACTGATTTGTTGAAATAATGTGTATAGATAAGTTACAGATATTTCCTTCCATATCAACCAGAGATAAATAAATATATTTGTTATCAAAAGATACTGTGGGGTCTTTTAGGAATGGGAAGATTGCTTTAGGATGACCCAAACGCAATTGGAAGCAGGATTTGAGATGAAAGGGTCTGAAGATAGTGAGTGTAGGTGAAGACAGATAAATATTTTTGTGACCATTTTAAGATCCTAGTTTTATTCCCAGGTTAGTAAATTTTGAAAAACATGGACCTCACCAAATTAGATAAAAGTAGTAGTTAGTAATTATCAACTAATATTTACAGAAATACTTCAATCTACTGATTGAAGTAACAATCATAATACTTAACACTGTGGGTTGCTCACTGCGTGCGAGGCGTTTTTCCAAGTACTTTAAAGCTATTAACTCATTCTGTTGTCTCAGCAATTCTAGGAGACGGAGTAATAATCATCCCTACATTGCAACCAGAAAACGGAAGCTCAGAAATGAAGGTAGGAAACCTACCCAAGGACACTGGGCTATTACACGGCCAAGGTGGGATTCCCACATATGCAACCTGGCCTAGTCTGCAGCTAGCCACTATCCAACAGCAGACATGAAATTAGGTCAAAGCAATTGTTTGTTCTGAAAACCATTTTCGAGAACCACTAATTCCACAGAAATCATCTATTTCCCACAAAACATAACCTGGTTCTACTTACATTAGTAATCCACTGCCCCAGATTCGTGCTTTATAAACCAGTTTGGCAGCCCAGTCAGTGAATTCTAAAATCCCTCCCATGAAGTTCAGAAGTACAGCTTCAAAATTCCAAGACAAGTAACTCTTGGACCGTCCAAGTGGCACAAGGTGGTCACTATCATTTCAGGTGCCCAGACCTGAGGCCAGTGGCTACACCCACACCTGGGTCACCCTTTGCCCCAGGCACATGGCTGTAGTGTGAGGTTTGTCCGGTAAATTATCTACTTTGCCTAGAAGGATTGTGGATGGTTTGGGGGGCTGAGCCCGGAGTGGGCATATCAGAAAAAGGGTAACAGAAGAAAGGTAACAAGGACGTGCTAGTGAGCACAGAGGACCTGAGCTCTGACTACCAGGCCAGCCAATTTCCTTCTTCTATTAAGTTCCCTAAAAGACTAAAACAAAACAAAACCAAAAACAATCTCTGTCTGCAACAAATTCACTTACCATCTTCTTACATGTAAATATTCTGATAAATAAGAAATTATAAGGATTCTTTTCATTAAGGAAATAATAATTAAAAAGTGGGTAAATAAGTTCAAGTTCTCATTAGGCCCAGCGATTGTTAACCTTTCTTCAATAGCTCCTTCCTTATATTCTTGCCTTATAAGATGGGCTTAAAATACAGTGTAGGGGTATACAGTATAGTACGTGAGATACGGGTCTGCTTCATTCCAGCTGTGTAGCCTACAGGTTCTCGGAGCTGCCATTTCTTTATCTAAGAAGGCATGACACTATCTGCCCATCGATGGTTATAGAAGGTTAGAGAATAAATATGTAATACTTAACCCAGTGTCTGGCAAGTAATAAGCAAAAAGTAACATTATCTCTTATTATTTGAGGGGCATTTATCTGTAAAATAACCTTGTGGTGTAAAACATGAAGCCCTACTCTAGTTATCTATAAAACAAACTCAAAACTAGTACTATTAAAATTCTGTTTGATGACTGTCTATGTACTCAACCTCTAACTCTAGGTAATACTTACCTATTTCTTTCCACACCAAAATGCCTCCAAAAAGAACAATATGTATTTTGGGGACAGTTGTATGTCAATGTGGAAAGTAGAAAACCTCACTGAATTTTTTTCTCCAAATGAATTCATGCATAGTTTGAGTAACATAGAAGCAATGACATATATTATTTTATAGATTTATAATACATATTCTTTTATAAAGCATTTTTTATGACAACTCTTTGAGGAAAGAGTAGTCAGTACAATCGCTCCTATTTTACAAGTCTAGGAAAGAGGTACAAATGGACTAAGTACCTTTCCCTGAGTCAATGTAACTATAGTTAATAGTTGGTGGAACCAGAATCCAGGTCTTCTCATTGCTGGACCACAGGTTTTCACACTTCTGCCTTCACTGTGTAGGAAGTTAGATTTCTTCTGACCCCTTATGCTACAAATCTTAGCAGTACATACTTTCTTACGGACTCAGAAATGGGTGAGACAAAATGGGCCTTCAAAAGGCCCTCTCAGTTAATATGAATGAATTACCTACTTTTTTTGTCCTTTTGAGGGTAAGTTCACCCTTTGATATACTACATTTTCCTGTGAAATGACCAGCAGCACTGGGATTGTACTGCTGCGATGACTCTATGATGTCACTAATTAAAATGATCCAAGGAAAGAGAAAGTTCCATAATTTACCATTAGATGGTGCTAAGAGAAGTTTGAAGAAAATAGTCTCAAAAGTTACTGATGCAATGAATCACAGGATTTGATTGGGGCTTACTATAAAATAGAGTCTATGCTTCTTTCCCAGACAGAAGCACATCCAACCCATCATCAAAGAGTAAAAAACATCTTCCAAAGCTACTCTATTCATTCAGTTAATTATACTTCTGCCAAGATACATATCCTTTCTAATCACAGCTTCAACTACAAATGAAGGCTTCTGTGATTCTACTTAGCAAAATAAATGTATTTCACTTTGTTCATAGCTTGCTGCAACTCTCATTTTGGGTCTTTATCAATATATTTTTCAACAGAATGTATCACATTAGAAGGCACTAAATGCCTGTTAATGTACTGGTACTAATAAATTATATTATTAATTGTCATAGTTACAATGAGAAGTTCAAGAGACTAGTCATAACACACATGATCTTCCCATGAAAAATACCGATGTAACATACACTGTATGAAGTCGTGTGCATTACAGTTAATGCATGATGTTAGTGGGCTTTTGTTTTCTGATGCTGATGATATCTTGCAAATCCAAAGTCAGTTCATGGCCCTAAACTGCCGTGAAAATGAATGAATAAAGAAATTCTGATAAATAAGAAATTTTTACTAGCACTTTCTGTCATATATTTTAAGTTTTTTGTTGCTGTTGTCGTTCAATATCTCTACCACCAGAAGAAGACTAGGAAAGATATTATCTTGAAGTTCAACATTGTCTATCCCCCAACACTAAACACACTCTCTATATAATATATGTAACATATATGTACATATGTGTATATATATGTATATATGTATGTATGTATGATAGATTTTTAAAATGTGTAAGCAAACTAATCAAAGTTAGAGTAATAGTGTTCATTCATTTATTGGGTTTACTCACAAAACAAAACAAGTATGAAAGTTTCAGGATTCATTTTCGCCTCTTCGGCAGCAAAATCCTAGGCCTTGATTTTGTTCCACGCCCTTTTTGACCCAGCTCTTGTAATCTTCAAGTAGTACAGCCCCCAATTGCTTAAAAATAAAAAGTTTGGCGACTTCTGTAAGAACTTTTTCATCTATTTTGAAGCAAGTTATGTTTTTTACGTATCTTATCAAGACTTCAGATTCACTGCTGATATTTCTGTTGCAAAAACAGTGGCTCTGGATGAATTGCTATGGGGAAAATATCAGTCATTTGTTGAAGAAAATGCAAACAAATGTTGTATAGTTTATTTTAGCAGCCTACATATATTCTGAGTCATGGAATGTGTCTGCACATAGTTGGGAATAAACTATTAATTAATAGACGCAGGCTGGGTAAACAAGATAACCAAATCCACGAAGTACAAATACAGTTTACTGAATTTTTATTATGTAGTGCAAATAAAATTATTTGTAATATAAGAAGATTATTATGTAATCTACTTTCATTGTTTAAAGTTCTTCATGTTTTAAGAAGTTGTTTTGCCATTATTTAGATGCAATCCTACCTGCCTGTTTATCATTGAAATAAGTAAATAAGGGCCTACAGGAGAGAATTAGACAACAGAAGTGAATATCACTCTTATCACCTCTTCCTTTATAGTCTGTTGAAAATCAGAATTAATCACCAGAATCACACATATTATAAGTTTGCTACACACTGTTGTTCCAAGGTGTAATAGTGTTTGGCACAAGGTAACAAACTCCCTAAGTGAAATAGATTATCTACATGATGGCATGAGGGACAGAGGTCACAAATCAGAAATGTAAAGTTTTACCAAACCCATTCAACTTTACAAGGTCAACACCTTTTAGATTTGCTCTCCCAACAGCAGAGGGAGGGAGCAGCTCCCTCACCTAGAAGGTCTTTAGTGCAACTTCAGCAAAGTCAAGAGCTACCAAATGTGTACTGGAAAATGGACATGCTGCCCCAATATTCAGATTGGTCTGATGCCAAAGGTGCAATGTGTAAAGCCCTGAACAAGACAAGAGCAAGAGGTACCTTTGGGTCAAAGAGCTCGGTTTAGTTTCTCCAAAGACAAGAGAAAGTGAGTCTTTGAAAGCTCATACTCACCTACACTGACTTTCCCTCTTGCCTTGCCAGCGGCCAGCTGTGAAGCCCTGTGCAGTATAAGTATGTATTCCAGCCACATTAACAAGCTTGCTTCTTAGTTTTTAAGAAATGCCAAGTGGAAGGAAGAATTACGTAGTTTCCGCCTACCAGGTTATACAGTAAGCAGCAGGGATTTTTTTCCACCGCTTTCAAGAACATGAAGCAAGGCTATCATTCTCCTGACATCTTCATTTGATTTTTGGCTGCATTTAGTCATTTAGAGATTTACGGTTCACAGGCAGAGGGGTGACTTCTATGAATAGCTCAGACCGTGTAGGTGATCATTAGATTTGCATGATTCAGGAGTTTCCATGAGGTTCTGACTGGTGTGTGGTGGTGTCTAAAATTCTTATCAATAAAATTATTCATTTGGATTTAAGTATATCTTATGAAAAAGTGTACATTTGGGAGAGGTGAGAAGAACAGCACTAATGATCATATTAGCTAGATCTGGAGAGCAGAGGCAAGGTCTGAAAATATGTGAAAATTGGGATTCAAGGTAGAAAGTAAGAATCAAGCATGGCACAGAAAGGCAAATCGACATATAAGCCAGCAGAAGGGCACTTAGGCAGCCAGTAGATAGATAGTACCCAGATCTTGGTGCTGAAGAGAAGGAAAGATAAATATTCCCTTATTCTAAAATTATTGGGGTGGGGGACTTCTGTCTGTAGAATTCCATGGGCTTCATCATATAACCAATCAGTAAGTATTTATCAAACACCTATAACAGGTCATCTGTTGTTTTGGTCTGTCCAACATCTCTTTCTTCTCTTGGATATCATTCTTTCCTCTCCATATGGCTCTGGTGGAACTGCCAGTCACATTTTCTTGCTTCATCCACCCACCCCTCACTGTTACAGGCTGAGTTGTGGCCCCTCAAAATCCATACGTTGAAGTGCTAACCACCCAATAACTCAGAATGTGATTGTATTTGGAGAAAAGGCCTTAAAGAGCTGATTAAGTTGAGGTCATTCAGGTTTCAACTGGGATTAAAATGAGGTCATTTGGTTAAAGGCAGGAAGAGGAGAGGGCATCGGAGTGTGCCCTTGAAAGGACGGTGAAAGGAGGAGCTCGGCTGGAACAGAGAATTAGGTTGGGGGAATAGTGGGTGAGCATGGAGAAGTGTAGACTGCCTCAGCCTGTGGGGGGTCTTGAATACCACCCTGAGGAGTTTGGCGGAGTGAAGTAGTTAGGAAAGTAGGCTCTCACACTGCCTATGTGCAGATACCACTTGTTAGGCATGATTCTGGAAAGTTCACCTAACTTGGCTATACCCAAGTAAAATAAGAATAATATTGGTATCTCCTTTCTGGAGATATTGGGAGTATTAAATGAATTAATATATGTATGTATACATGTAAATATATATTTTAAAAACATATTAATATATATTTTACATAGATATTGTATAAATCAGCAAGATATATGATAGTACATATTTTTATTTTAACTCAACAATATGGTGTGAATATTTTTCAATGCTAATAAATTTATTAATTTTTAATAAATTTTTAATTCATCAGCTTTCCACTGATAAATATGTCATCATTTTTTTCACACTTGAATTGCATATACTTTAGTATGTAAAGAGTGTAAATAGGGAAGGTATGGAGAATTGTGTAATTTCACTAAGTTTACGTATTTTTCTTTCTTTTTATCTACATTTTCTATTGTTCCCACAATGAATGTATATTACTATTTCCACAATGAATGTATAATAAAGGCAAAATTGAAAGGAAAAGTAGAAGGAATTTTAAAAATACATGTTTGATCATTTTTAAAATTTGATTTCTATTTTCATTAACTTCCTTCTCAGGAGTGGCCAAAAACCTAACAGGATACAGGGAGGAAAGAGAACAACATTTCTGCTAACTTTCATGCTGGATAGATAGAAAGAAACACAAAAGTATTTCCCATCCCCACTGACTGCTCTTTACTCTGTCTATTCTAGAGCTCGTTATCTAGAAGAGTGATTCCCAGACTAAGTTCTCTGGAGCTGCTTCTAGCGGGTTGCTCAGGGTCTGGAAGTTGCCTTCACAGGCTACCAGGAGGAAAAAAGAAAGGGCTAAGGAGAGAATGAAGAGGGAAGGATCATACCCGTTATTGATCAAAACAATTTCATTTCTTCATTAAATAGGGCTTCTGAGATTTTTTTAGGGTTTAGAGTTTATAAAAGAAAAATAATCCACCTGGCATCCACTGTAATCTAGATCAATTCTCTTTCTTTCTGAGTTAGGTTTTCTGGTTATATCTCAGACATTCTCGCTTTCTTTCCCAGGATCCATGGGAAAAAAAGGCTAAAGCACAATAGTCAGCAAGAAGTATTGGATTTATTTCCTCTGCCCTAAATGCACAACCATTAAGATGAAGAAAGCTGCCTAGAGAGTTAATCTATAGGAAGCACTGAAAGATCACTGGGTAAGTAACGTGAGAAAATTCGCACCGTCGCCTTCCTACTCCATCCTTCTGGCAGTCGGCACTTAGCCTCTCCTCTAAAGAAGTGGTGAACACATTTTTAAAGCATTTGGGGTTGAAACGGTATAAAACATGAAACTGCTAAAGGGAAGTACACCCCATATCCAGCCTGCATGAATGAGGATGAACCAACCATGTGAGAAACTGTGAAGTCTATGCTTTTAGACAGCAATAAAGTGATCAGTAACTACCTAGAAGATGTTACTGCATCATGTAATTTATGGGTACCTGTCTGCCTTCTGTGTTCTCTAGTTCTTTCTTAGATGCAAATACCTTATTACTCAAAATTGGTAATTATACCTTAGAGGAATCAGCCAGTATTTTCAATTTCTCTTGCTTCTGTTCTCTGCCCTATAGCACCAACTCTGTATTGAGCTTGTAATGGGTAAATGGATAAATCATTCAAGCATTGCCAAGACATTCTGCTGATGGGCAGGGCTCCCCTTCCAGAACTCTAACCCCCTCCATTAGCATCCTCTCAAGTCTTTCATTCAAAAATATTACAGTGACTATTATATACCAGGAATGATAACCACACACTAAACTTGAGAAGTGAAAACTAAGGTTCTGCCCTCAGGAAATCTCAGTCCTTGTGGGGAGACAAACACATACAAATACTACTAAGATACAATGTGGTTTGGCTATAGTGGAGGCTTTCACAGGTACAATAGTAGCGCAGAGGAAAGAAAGTGTACATTTTGCTCAGCAAACTGGATAGACTTCACTTGGAAGACACTCTTGAGTAATAATAGTTTCAATTTTCAATATTAAACACATACATCAGTGTTCCTAGTAATCACCTCTGGGTGGTGGGTTCAGGATATTTCTTTTCTTCTTCATATTTTCTTCATTTTTAAAACAATATGCTCAATTTGGAAGGAATGTGTCCTTGGCCCACCACCCGACTTTTCTGAGGCTTACAGGTGAAGGACAGCTTAAATTCCATGTCCTGGTGTCGATCTTGTCTAGCGCAACGGATGGCTAAAACTGTTGGGACACATTCTTTGACAAACCACACCAAAGCCATCTGCACACTCTGCTGGGTTTTTCCTGTGAAATACAGTCTAACCATGGAGGGGAGGGTCTTCTTTACCTACACTGAATTGAACAGAGCATTAAGAACTACAATTTATTTCTATCAGCGTTAGATTACTTGGAAATTCCTCCCATATTCCTCTATATTGTGAGTGCTAGAAGTACTTCTTAATTTTTTTAATGTGTTTTCCTAAGTATTTTAGAGGCAAATTAGAAAAGGTTGCTTCAGATGCCACTGGTAAGTTGTATTGGTGGTGGTGGTTGAGCTGACAATTGCAGGAGTAGTGTGACTCCATCTTACAAGTGAGGAAAATCCTAGGGAAAAAGAACAGCAAACTGTGTGATTTTCTCCAGTGTTTGTTGTGTGAAGCAAAGAAATCAGATTGTAGGTTTTTTGTTTGTTTGTTTGTTTAATGGGTAGTATGGAAGAAAAATATGAATGTTGTAGGTGCCTGAAGGGAAATATTTCAAGTGGCAGACTCAGTGGTCCAGGCTTGGTAGGAAAAAAAAAAGTTATGACCCAAAATGGCTGATGGACTTGGAGAAAGTCGCAGAATTAAGAGTATCAGAAGAGTCACCTGAGGTTCCAGTCTCAGGGGCATCAAAGAAGTGAAAAAGCCAGAAAGAGTGTGATTATAAAGTAGTGAATTAGTTGAAGCTTTCAAAGGTAGAGTATTTCTCCACATGCAAGTTCCTGAGCAAGGCTGCGGAAGAAGGCTGAAGCTGATGGGAAACTAAAGTCACGGATTGGATGAGATCAAGGAGCTGTGAGGGGAGCATGATGAAAGGGTCATCGTTTTGACAAGAATGACGTCAGATGTGAAGTAGAGAGGAAGACGTTAACCCAGGTGACAATTTTCTTATTAACTCGTATGTTGAGTTATCAGAATGTTGCTAGAGGATAAGAAGGAGCAGTGAAGAGATACTGACAACCCCTCACAGCTCCAGAGATTAAGGTTTTCATGGAAAACCCAGCTGCACTGTCCTCAGGGGTTAGCAAAATTACTTTTTTGTGAGGAAAATGGAAGCTGGAGTTACCGAGGGTTTAGGGACATGTGAAGATGTGCTAAGGGGACGGAGCAGAGAGAAGGATGGGATAAGGAGGTAGGATTGAAGCCTTACAGGTTACAGAATACAGAAAACCTTTACACGGATGAGAAACATGAGGGAGATTTCTTTAAGTTTCCAACTTTGCAACTTTGCTAAGCTACATCTGGGTGATAGCACGTGGCCTTGTACTTTCCCGTCTTCAACTCCTTTTCTCAGAGACCAAAATAGCTTATGGTAAAGAGTCTATAAATTTGACGACAGGCCAAATACTGAAAATGTGCAGGTTATCTAGCCTCTCGAGCTTCTAAATTTATTATTCATTTGTCATGTCACATACCAGGCCCCTGAACGTTTGGGTGTGTGACTTCTGTTCCAGATAAAATTTATCCCTGGATCAAATTCAAGCATCAGAGAGCTAGTTACCCGAGGCTCACTGTTCAGTCCCTAGACAGACTGTGAGCAAGCCTAATAAACCTGTGTGATTTATGAAGGGGATGGGGGAAAGATCACTCCGGCTACAGTCTCCATAATGGACTGTATTTTTCAGAGACAAGAATGGAAGTGGGAAGGCTATGAGAGAATGCCGACTTGGAATAGGCTGGTCGTGGTAGAGACAGAGACAAGCAGATGGATATGGTCAGCTTTGGGAGTGGATGGCTTGCTGGTGAACTGAAGGAGAAGTTGAATGCACTTCCAGATATCCTACCAGTTAGAAATGTATTGGGTTTGCAAGCTTCTTTTATAAAATGCAAATACATGTAAGAGGCTTACGACAGAGGTGAGAGTGTAATTTAGTCTGCATTAGTTGCATCAGCTTACTTCCTGCTATCACCCAGCTGAAGTCAGTCATACTAAAGACATGATTTTTGCTTGGGGAAAGCATTTTTTTTTTTTTTTTTTTTTTTTTTTTGTATAAAGAACATAATGGTGTGAGGGACAGGGGTGGCAGTCTTTGGAAGATAGAGGCGTGAAAAAGCACCAGGAGACACAGAGATGGGTGGCAGCATTGGAGAGCACAGAGAACAAACAAACTTTGGCCTTCTGACAAAGTACGCCTGTCTCGTAGAGATAAGTCCCCAATCTTCTCTAATACTGAGAATGTCCCGTTTCTTGTAATCTTATTGAAGGGAAGCACTCCTCCAAGTAGAGCAGAGGGGAGGGGGAAAAATGAAAGCAATAAGAACCTTCAAATGGTGTTAAGTGTCAACAATTTCCATGTTGCTTTGTTTAAATTCAAGCTAGGCCACCTGATTCTCTGACAACATTTCACTGCTATCCTATGATAAACAGGAATTTTTAGACCTGGAATATTAAAAACAATCATCAGTGCCATGTGAGAATACATAACTATGATTGATCAATACTTGCAAATAATTTCAATAGTTATTTTAAAGACATGTTTTATATTTGGTAGTAAATGTCTATAATTTTTTAAAATCCAGTCTTGTTTATATACAATCAAAGGTATTAAATTTTATTTATTGCTTTCCTTTTTCTTTATGTACTCACTTGTTACTTAAAAAATGATGATACAGATCTTGAAATGTTCTAAATGCTATGTTTGGGTACATTGCAAACTTCACGTGAAAGGCAGTGCTCAAAGCTAAGATACCACTGGAAAAAATGAGTAATGGCCAAAAATTTGGCTCATTTCTAACCTTGACTTCTTGGATAGTGAAGACGCATAAAAAAGAACAAAAACAACAACTCACCACCCAAATAAAACAGTTCTCTGATGTTCTGTTTTGTACTTATATTCCAAATATGGAAAAGACATCCCTTTTACCAAAAAGCCAAACTTAATAAAAAGCAACAAAAAACATTAGCTACAAATGTGGGCCAAAGAAAAATGATAAAACTTGTGTTTCTTAAAGCAAAGCATTCAATGGCAAGATAAAAATAAATCTTTGCGTTACCCCATAAAAATTCCATGGATGTCTGTCTTTCAGTGTGAGTCACTAGTCTCAAGGCAGGTACACTGTTTAGCTTTGGGATGGAACAGACTGTTAGTTTCATGCTGTCTTTAAGCTCTTCTCTACGTCTGATTCAAACTCTGTCCTCCCACTTGCAGGGTCCCAACCACGTTTACCAGCATGCTCATCCCGCCTTCCTTAGCATCCCTGTCTCTACCTACTGCTTAAGATAAGACCTAGGATAGCACGTTTGTATGGGAAAAAGGCACGGTGGAATCCTGCAGTCTCCTCATTATGGATCAAGGCCAAACATCATATTTCTATAGATAACTGAAGCACAACGAGACTTTAAAGCCTGGTCAGGATTCTACATTGCTTAAGCTTCAGAGCTACACCTTGTCAGGTGTTCTCTGAAACTGCTCAGACATACTTCTCCACGCATCTTTTACATTTCTGCACATTTTGCAAACAGAGGCACTGACAACCTTGGTTCTGAACTATCTTTTCAAAGACATTTATATAGCAGATAGCCTTGAAATACAGAGATGACATCTTACTCCAGAGCAGAAAGAAGGTTTTGTCCAGTATAATGAAAATAATGTCTCCCTCGGGGGCAAAAGGCAGACATGCTCACTGCCTGTCATAAAACAATCAAATTCCCTAAGGTCAGAGTTCCTCTCTTGAACCAAAAACCACAAGTATACGAGTGTCACCTACCCACTTCTCATGGCCCTGTGGGAACTGGGATTCAGTGAACCGGGACAAATGATGCTCGTCTGCCTACTGCGATTGCTGTAAATAATAGTGTCATTTGTCTCTGACCCAGGAGCACCCACAAAGCTGTGCAGGCTGACTTGGGAGCTTGGAAGTAGGAAGAAATCGCAGACCCTTCACAGTTGTTGACAGAAACATAAAGTTGTAGGGATATCAATCATATAAAGGAAAAATATTAAGTATCAAGAGGCCCGTTGCTTGATTTCTCAAATCTAGGATGATCTGGTTACCATGTTTTGAGTATTGTGTTTTAGGTATAATATATAATATTCTTTTTTCTTCAAATCAGTGTATACACACACACACACACACAATTATGGAATCTATTTTTAAAATTTAGTCTATGAAAAGGTCTCATTATCCTCACTTTATAGATTAAAAGAACAAAAACAAAACCCTGAAATTAAGTTACATAGCTAATAGGTGGCAGACCTAAAATCTCTGGTTTCAAAATTTGTGTTTTGCCTTCCTCCAAATAAAACACAGCTAAAAATGCCATGGGCCATTTTGGTTTTAAATAAATAGCTAAGTTATATAGTATTGTTTTAGTTTTACTATCTTACCTTTTTAATAGTACTATATATTTAGGTACTGACATGTTGCTACTAATCTGTATTCAATATTAAATATTTAGTATCCATAACAAATAAAATGTTTTTAACCTTGTGAATATTGAGTTTATGTTATATACTACATATTCATAGAAAAAGACTATAACAAAAGCTATTGTTTATAAAGTTTAAATTATAAAATGATGCTGGAGACATATTCTTTTAAAACTACACATCTAAGAAAACATTACAGGAAGAATAATTCCATTTAAAAGGTTATATATTACATAAAACTATCTTGTTAGTCACAGAGATAAATAGAAAATAATACACTAGACAGAGTGGAGAGTGGATTATATGTATTATATACAACTTGTAGATATTCTTAAGAATAAAAAATGTTTAAAGCAAAAGAAAACAGAAAAATATCTTCTTAATTATACGGAAGCAAATATAAAATATAAACTTATGTAATGGTTGTTTGGGGACTTTTTTTAAACTAATAATCCATTTCTGGCTATAAATGGGCATTCACTCCTATGATTCTATTCTGCTAACTCCAGTGCTAAAGAAATTTGATAATCTGGGTCAATCGGTTTGAAATGTAAATAGCAACAACAAAAAAACTTAAAGATGTAGGCACTCTTCAAAATGTAAACAATTTTTTTTCAAATTGCCTTAAGTGTATTTCTAGATAATTATTAGCAACATATTAATAGAAATAATTGCTTTAGATGCTTCTCATAAAAACATTACTCTTTTTTCATAAAATAAAAACTATCCGGTTGACATTTACAAAAACAAAACAAACTTAGAGATTATAGAGTCAGTTACAACTGTGATATAAAACAAAACTACAGAAACAAGTTTATACAGCTATTATTTATTTTAGATGAGTTACTTAAATTGAAAATTTAATTGCTGATTCATTTTTATTTTATTTTAATCCTTGGTAAATAACTGTAGAAGACTGTAATCTTTATAATGGGACATACCGATGTGGTTTAGGTTTGGTGTGGAAGCAGAAACCCCATGGAAAAGCTCATAAGTGAAGCTATCAGTTTTCTGATTCCACTCAGACACAAATTAATTTTAAAACATAATTAAATCTATGTAGATCTAAATTTTAATTATATAGTGAAATCATTTCTAGGGGCATAGTTGTTAAACATTAAATGGTTTTTAAACTAGAAATTTGAGGAACTCTTTCATGATGAGTTTTAAAGTAGAATATAATTTCATCTATGGAGACTCATAATATCTGATATTGCTTTCCACCCTAGGAACCTATGAGAAAATGAGATGGTAATTTTTATCCCAAATTTCTAATATTGTCAAAATATAGAATTTAGCCATTCCGTAACCTGTCTTAAACAGATAAACCGGGAAGATTTCAGAAAGAAGAAACACATTTGTTAGAATCAGAATCACTTAATCATGAAGAAATGATTTTTTAAAACTTTGAGTTTTATATAATTAAGAAGTACTACAATAATTGCTTTTTTGAAAAAAGCAGCAGTTATTTTAAAGACACATAGGAAGAAAGGAATATTCATCTAAAAAGTTAGAAGGCATAACTAAAAGGAAGAATATTAATGTTTTTCTTGTTTTCCTTATTATCAAGGTTATTCATTGGCAAAACCTTGTGGATTCTCACAGATTTGTGATAATGGAATTGGTAGACGATGGAGGTTAATATGTTGATCTGAGATCTCTTCTGTCAGTGGGTGTCTGCTACGGGAGACTACATATCTCACGTGTTTATGCATAAGGAAGCAAATGAAAGATTACCTGGAAATCTTCTAATTATTTGACATAATCCTTCCTTTCTGCAAAGCTGATGCTGTATTTCTGGTAATGTGTTTACCTGAAAGGAAAGGAAAAGATTCTAGTGGGTTAGGCAGTCATAAATTCTAGAACTAAGGAAAGGCAAAGACCCAGAGGATAACAAGGTGTGAGGTATTGTCTACACCACCCACACTCTGCCCTCAAATGCAAGTCAACTTTCAGATCCAGAATAATATAGTGATTTATTTGATAACATAAAATAAAAAACTTGCCCTTAGCAATTTTCAAAATTTTGAAAAACTTGTTGTATTTCAAAGCCATGATATTTGCTAGAAATAAAAGGAAATACTTCTGTCCTTACGGGAAATAGAGCAACACACATAACTTGACAGTTACAAATTTAGCTTTGGCAGAAAATAGTACTCAACATACCTCAAAGTCAACTAAATTCCAAAGTTCCAAATGCCCTTGTTGACTTGAATCAGACATTTAGAGGAAATTCTGTGCTAAACCTGTTTCGTAAGTTCGTTTCCCTTCATATTGAAAGAACATTACTGCTTCCAAAGATAAAGCCCCATCACCACAAAACTCTATTTTAACAAAAACTTGTTCTTAAAAAGCTTCATAAATATTATCATAAATTCAAACATCTATTTTAACTTATAAAGAAGAAAAAAGAAACAAGCTAATTCTCTCCTCCTCTGAATTTATAGATTGATTAACTAGCTATTATCAACAAAATCTCAAAAATAATGCCAAGTGTGGTAAAGCCTTGTGTAAACCAACAGAAAGAGATCAATGCCAATTAGCTTGAATATCAGATTCATTTTTGCACAACTATTTATTACTTTCAACTTAATTCACTCTAAATTAATAAAATATAATTTCTCTACCGTGTCCTGATGGCATGACTAGATAACAAGAACTCAGCTACAGTTGGAGAAAAGAGAGGGACCCGGAAACACTGGTTGTACCCCCCTCACATTGGCAACTTTGAGCACGTCACTTTGCTTTTCTCTCTCATGTAGAGCCTTTGGTCTCTAAGTTTCACTTCTGCTTTAAGATTTTATCAGTTCAATAATTCAGTCATAGTTGTAGTCACTCGAATTCGTATTGCACTGGGAATTGAGAAAATGCTCTAAGATTTCAGAGATGCCTATATTTCTCAAATTCAAAGTAAGAAGGATCAGAGACCATGTGCAGGTAAAGAAGAGGGTTTTCATAAAGTTCTCCACTCTGACTTCCAAAGACAGGCTGGCTGGAGAGAAGGGACAGAGCACTTGCAAAAGTATGGGGAACTCATAACAGAGGTTTGGGTTTTTTCTTAAGTTAACACACAAAGAATATTTCTACAATAGATGTGAAAAGCTTCAAAAGTCAGTAAACTTCAGCCATGTTTCCCCACATCAGGCAAATTCACTTGGGCATCTAGGGCCTATTGTCCTCCACAAACTGAAAGAAACAAAAGCATCCTGGTAACATGGAAAACGATAACTGAACTAACTGGCCAGGAGAATTTGTACAGATGCTGCAGAGACAGTGTATGGTAAGTTGCTGTGTCCTATCAGAGACGACTTTTAATTTCAGACCTTGGGTCAGAGGGATGAACTGACTCAGAGTCCACAAAGAACGTACTTCAGCAAACCAGAGCCAAGTCAAGGGAAGCAATGACTCCCTTTCCGCCTCCTGTTTTCCCACCCCACCCAGTGACCTCTTCCCCTGCTCTTTGCTCCAAAGCACATCTTTAGAATTCAGAGTTGCAGCAGATGACATAACCAGAGTGACCCATGACACCATAAATAGCATCTCCATTCTACTCTGGAACTGAGCAACAAACTAACCCGTTCACCTGAATAACTCAGCACAAAGAAATCAACACACTCAAGGACTGTGGGTGGTAAATCAACTACATCACACATATCTTACCTTTTCAATTGTTATACCTAATAATGATCTTCTATCTCCTAGTGCTTATTATTCTCATTTTTATGTGCATCATAAAATTTATAAGATTTGCATCATTATCAACTGGAACATCATGAAAGAACTTTTCATTTGGATTAGCTGATTTTTATATGATGAGCTTCTCCAGCTGAACATTGCAATAATTATTGTCTATCAGGCTTTATTTTGGGGGACAGATTGAGGCTCACAGCAAAACTGGGCAGAAGGGACAGAGATTTCCCAGATACCCCTGGCCCTACACGTGCACAACCTCCCCCACTATCAACATTCCCCACCAGAGGGTACATTTGTTACAATGGGTGAACCCACATTGACACCGTGTGTGTGTGTGTGTGTGTGTGTGTGTGTGTGTTATAGATTGCTGTTCTGTTTTTCTTGGCAGAAAACCTTTCATACATTTGAAAGGATTAGAATGCATATAAAAAGGGTAACAACATTTGAGCCTGGGATATTTCCGAGATCAAATTGGGAGAAAGAAAGTGTGCCTTACAAAGATTTCAATTCCAACGTACCTTCTACAATCCTAATCTGTGTTAACTGCATCTAAATTGTTTTTGTTACATACTGTCAGCAGTAAAAGCAAAAAAATCATTCTTATTTTGTGACACATTTTAATAAGAACCAATGGATAATACTAATTATAAACATTTAGAACATGTTTATAAATCAAAAAAGTAAAACTACGGTAACACCATTAACTCATTACGGAAAACACACATTGGAATTTGGACTGTTTATAGAGCACAAGAAAACACCCAGCAGAAAATTTTTTTGTTTTGTTACTCATGAACATTGGGAGTGACACAAACTTAACATTGTGTCTTATAGGACTGTACTTTTTCTTCATTAGATCTGTACAGGCATTCATATCTTTTACTTTATCAAAAAAGCTATTTAATATCACCCATAAGTAGTAAAAGGATTAATGCCAAAAAGAGAACCAGCTAATCAAAGAAAAGTGTTTTTATCCCCCATGTCTCTAACGTGCAATTACCATTCCATCAAATTCACCTCAAAACGTCCTTGTATGCTTTAAAATGAGAGCCAGTTCAGTAGTTCTCAGTGCTCCAAGTACTAAAACAGCGTCTGGGTTTTAGGGGCTGCTAATCCTACAAACATTTAGAGCTAGAAGTGAATCTCTCTGCTCTTGAAACGCTAGAGCCTGTCTGTTAGAGGTGAGCTATACCCCCAATTACTAAATTTCGTGCTACCTCTAAGAGTGGACCTCACTTCTCTTGCAGCATCTCATGGACCACTCCAGTTCTGAATTTATGTTACTCTCCTCCTGACGGCAGAGACTCCTGACCATTTATTTTCTATACCAGATCTTATGGTCATTTTCATTAAGCACTTAAATTCCAAAGCTCTGACATGATCAGTAATTTTCATTGAGCAGGTACTCTTGCTTTGTTCATTCTATACTCATTGATAACCCTACCACACCCCCAACAAATCTGAAGCAACTTCTGCTTTGAATATTCATATTTACATACAGAGGACATGGCTCGTGAAGCTTCAAAGTCTTCACGCTCTAAAGTGACAGTTCCTAACAGGTATCATTTAGAATTTGTTTATTCTTTAAGAATAGTCATTAGAAAAGACGGTAAATGCAGTGACTAAATATTTTAGAAAGGTTCTATGGTGATATGATTAAGAAAACAGAATTTGAAATCAGACTGTCTGGATTTGAATCCTGGTGGATTCATTTATTAGCTATGAGGACTTAGACAATTTTCTTAACCTCTCTGTGCTTTAGTTGTCACATATGTAAAGAATGGACATAAATATGTCAATACTGAGAATGGTACCTGGTACCAACTGGAGGCCTTGGCAAAGATAGGAGGTGGGGAGTAGAGAGCGGTTGGGCTCTTATCCTCCCAGCTCCCTCTCTGCAGGGCTAGACTTGGCAATGGCTGACTCCTTTCCACTGCCCTCTCTTTCTTGGCTCCAGCTTTCATTAAGTCCTGCTATGCCATTCCTTCTGCATTATCCTTCTTTGGTCTAGAGGTGGGTAAAAGCTTATGATGCTGCCAGTTTCTGGGGTTCCTAATATTGTTTGTTTCTCTTATCCTGCCAAACCTCTGTAAAAAGCTCTTTCATTGGTTCCTCTTCCGTTAAATTCTTTTGAGTATGGCACTTGTCTCCTGCTCAGATGTTGACTGATAGACACAGCAAATATTGTGGACTTTATCCTACAGTCAATGGGAAGCCATTCAAGATTTTTAGCACAGGAGTAACCAGGTTAGTTCAGCATTTTATATTTTTCACTCTGATCACTGTGGGCAGAGTGGATTTCAGGGGCAGAGTGTTTGCTTAAGAAAAAGCAGTGAGGAATATTCAGCAATAGTCTTGGTGAGACATGGTGATTGACAAGAATAAAGGTAGTAAGTATGGATATTTGAGAAATATTGAGTAGTACGTAAAATATTTGAGGAATATTTAAGAATTAAATTTGTTAGTATTGATTGACAGAATGCACATGACCAGGGAGAAGAAGGGCTCAAAAGTGAAGACCAGATTTCTATCTTAGATGGTGACAGAGTAATTGATAATGCTTATGACCAACGGAACAGAAGTTATGCATAGCTTCTGAATGCAAGAGCAGAAGTAAATTTACCAGGGAGAACAATGAGTTGGTTTTCTCTGTGTAGAGTTTGAGGTGTCTTTGTGACATAGAAATGGAGGTGATCTGCAGGCCTGACAGCCCGAAGCCTGGGAATGCAATTTGACCTTCACACATAGATATGGGAATCATCTACAAATCGTAGCTGCAACCCTGGAAGTGGTGTTGGGAACACAGGCATTTAAGAATGGGCAGAGAAAAGGTAGCTATTAAAAACAAAATAAAACAAACAAACAAAGAAACAAATAAAAACCACCCAGAGAAGGAATGGCCAAAGACGTACAAGAACCAAAATAATGTGCTCAGCCCAAAAGCCAAGGGAGTAAAGAGTAAGAAGGAAGAAGGCATTATTAGGACTGTCAGTTGCAGAAATATCAAGTGATCAGGGTGGCTAATTCAGTACTACAGTGTTTCCCCCAAAATAAGCCCCAGTTAAGATCGTCAGCCAGACGGACACATTTAGTGCGTTATGACGATGTTCCAGAAGAAGATGACATGACTGTATTTGAATAAATGTAGATTGTTGTACAGGAATAAAATAAGACAGCCCCTGAAAATATGCCCTAATGCATCTTTTAGAGCAAAAAATTAATATAAGACCTGGTCTTATTTTCGGGGAAACATGATACTTTGCTATTGAAAACTAGCTATTGGTGTTGACCCTTTTCTCACCAATTTTCTATAGGTATCAAAAATAGAACATATATAAAGTTCCAGCACACTGATTAGCACATTGCAGCATTTGATAATTTTTAGGTAACTTTTCTAAAAGCGTTTATAAATATTCACACAAAATAGTAAATATTGGATGTCCTTTTTAAAAGCTAATAGGAAATTGTACAAATTTTATTATAATTTGGGATACCAGTTTAAGTTTGAAAACAGTGATCTAGAGAATAAAAACGTTGCTTCTTTGGATGAACCTGTGGCCTGGGTAAGCAACATTCCATAGGCTATAAACTTCTAGGTCAAGTTTGGGGTCCTACAAGGTAAAACTGGGCCCTTACTGGTAGCAGCTGAACTTGAGGGGGATCCTATCAAACAACAAATAGTCACCATTTTATGGTAAATCATATAAGGCATGGCCATTGGAACTTTCTCCAAAGATGTAATGGATGTAATTTTTTAAGAATTTTTTTTTCTTTTGTAACATTATAGAACAAGAAGTCCTGATGATAATAACTATAGAGCTGATTGATGTATAGTTCTGAAAAATAATATTTACCTTTTGATGTAAACCTAACTGGCACATATCTTCCTTGGATATGCAGGGTTTTCCACCAGCTTTCCTAGGAGGCAGGCAAACGAGCAGATCCCAAGAGCCCAAATTACCTAATAGCAAAACAACATTGGAAAACAAACAATTTTATCAGATTTATTAAAAGACAGTATTTTCTCCTTCAGACTAAAGTATATAATTATTTCAGTACTAAAACACAAGCAACAATGATTGTGAATATATTTAAAAGTCAATTTTCAAAGTAACTAAAATTCAACTTTTCTAATTTAATAGACCTAATTTTTTTATATTTAGTATTGTATCCTAGGGAAAACTCAACAATCTGAAATAATATCATAAAATTCCTTTAAAAAAAGTAAAATTAGAATGTTTTAAGTCACTAATTTTATAAATTTATGAAGTCATTTGGAGATTGAGAGGAAAGAAGATTATAAAGCCTTTGAAGATGATTGCAAAATCAAATAATGATAAGAAGTCAAAACACTGACTATTTTGTTCTGGGCTTTGGCATCACCATTACTAGTCAAAGATCTTAAAAACAAATAAGCTTTTATAAGATTTCTTACAAAGAAGAAGTTGTGGTAGGCAGAAAATAAACTTCAATGAAAAATTTAAAAGACAGTATTTTGTCCAAAAGGAATTTGTAGTGTAGTCTTTGTAGAGACAGCACAGAGTTAATTCAAAATGCAGAGTATAACATGGACCAAAGCAAATGGTATTTCAATTATTTCACCAAAAACAAAGCTCTTTGCCAACAAATCCTAGTAACTTGCCAAAATAATCTCAAAAGATATACACAATGGAATACTACTCTGCCATAAGGAAAGATAAAATACTGCCATTTGCGACAACGTGAATGGATCTTGAGATTATTATGCTGAGCAAAATAAATCAGACAGAAAAAGTCAAGAACCATATGACTTCACTTATATGCAGGATATAGAACTGAAAGCAACAAAGGAACAAGACAAACAAAAAAACAAGACAGACACAGACAACAGTTTAGTGGTTACCAAAGGGTAAGGTTGCGGGATGGTTATAGAGGACAGTAAAGGGGGGTCAAATATATAGTGATGGAAGGAGAACTGACTCTGGGTGGTGAGCACACAATGTGACAGATTGATGATATATTACAGAATTGTACACCTGACACCTATGTAATTTTACTAACCATTGTCACCCCAATAAACTTTAATTAAAAAGAATCTCAGAAGAGTACTACTTTCTTGCATAATACTCGAGCATTTAAAAAGTAAATATTTGTGTGTATTTTCCCTTATTCTCTTTGATTTATTTATAAAAATTTTAATCAACAGGATTTGCATATAATTAGTGCTTTAAAAAGATTTGTGAATGAATGAATAACTAGCCCATAATAGGGTGGTAAACACGTTAGTTCAGAGAGGACACAGGTATAGGTATCTGAAAACTAACCAGAAAAGGCAATGTATAAAAGAATTGGTATTACTAGTGAAACTTCCCCCATTTTGGATGGAAATCCAGTTTAAAAACATAAGTAATTTCTTTACATATGGCATATTTTATTGAGCACTCATGAGGTAATGTTCTTTTGAGTAACTATTTATGCTAGACCTCACAAGTCATCTCCCATATTAGATAGTGGCTTCTAAAAAGTAGAAAATAACCAATGTCTCCAAATCCTGCCTTTTAAAAATTTCCCAGAAGCATTTCTCACTTGAAAGTATAATGCTTTCAAGGAAGGGCTTTACAGAAAGAAAAAAGAAAAAGGAAGTTTGAGAAGGAAGAGTGAATTGTAACAATTAGGAATGAAATTTCACTCTCCACTAATCTAGTCCTTTACAATTTGACAAACTCTATGCTGTCTGGGCTATTGGTTCCCCTGTTTGTAATTGTTCAGTTGCTAGAAACCTCTCCATCCAGACAATTAAGCTTAAGCTAATATCTGAGTTTTTGTCCTAGAGCTTCTGTGTTTGCTTATATCCCAAAATGCTGGAAGATAGCACACTAGATCAAAGGGACAAGAAGAAATGGTGCGGGCGATTTCGGGGTGGGAGAAGTCTCTCCATGTAATTGCCATCAGGCCTTAGGCTTAAAGGGTCTAGCCTGTTCCACAAACCCTCACTTTGAAGGAAACTACAAACAGATTCTGCTAGTCCAATCCAAATACTCTATGTTGATTCCAATACTTCATTTTAAATGTGCACCTGGTATTTTCAGCCAAAACCTTTTGATATGTTTTCAAAAGGGAAAACACAAAAGACTGTTTCATTCAATATTATTTCTAACCCAGGAAACACCACAACCCTGGAAGAAACCTCCTGTCATAATATATTCAGCTAAATATTTTAAGAAGATAAGGATATGCAAAGAGATGATTTCAAATCATGGACTGTATTGTTTGGGTGTTAAAAACAGTATATATTCCTCCAAGTCTGAGGCATGTGGCCCCTTTCACTACCCAAGGCACATGTGCAATTTCTGGATTTGACAGAAAAAAAAATATATATTTAAACCATAAATGTTTAAAACTGGAAGACACATTTAAATAATTCAAAACATTAAATCTATCAAGGAACTCCTATGAATAGAAAATTGTACTAGAAATATGAAAGTAAATAGCAATCTATCTGAGGGATCTAAACATTAAAAAGAATTTAGGATCACTTATAAAGCACCCCACAGTTTTACGACATTCGCAAGTGTTACCCCTCATCTCTCAAAAATATTTAATTAATATTTAAAAATCAAAGTTAATATTTCAAAAATACTCTATAGCACATAAATTTCCCTGTAAAATGAAGTAAAGTATTTTCAAATAATTTCTTTGTACTTCTTGTCTAATTTTTGCTACCATGGTCTGAAAAACGCTAATTGTTTCCACTCAAAATTCCTCTTGTTACCCTTCATTAAATTCTACCTCAAACTATTTTCTAGTTAAATATTTAGTAGACCTTATCATTTTCTTTTCATTTCTTTCTCCAACACTAGAAATTGACTGCCTCTCCTGATTCCCAGAGCCCTTTTTTTAAAAAAAAAAGAAAAAGCTTTTTTTCATGATTGGTACTGTTCTAACTTGATTTAAAAAAAACCTAAAGCCACACTGAAATGTAGAAATTGGGCAGAGAACAAAGTACATTGACTAGCTAAGTAAATCACATTCAGAAGTCAACCCTGGAGCATTTGGGGTACAAATTTGTGCCTCAGCAAAATTACAAGTCACTATATTTTGAGCTTTGGGCCATGCTGACCTAGCTGGAAGCACGAGGATGGATATACACATGTCCAGTGTCACCTCAGGCACCCAGGGAGAGTTGGGCCCATATATGGGGTACATTTGGCCAGCACAGCATTTGTTTTGTTTTTGTTTTTAAATTTCAGTATTTGACAAAGCACAAATGTCAGCACAATTCACATAAAAGTTCAGATGTCAGCCTTCATTTAAAAACTTGGATGCTCTGGTAACACCTGGTCCATATCCTCCATGGCAGATTCTGGCTGGAGCTGAGTACAGCTTCTGGCATGTTCTCCAGTTGACCATAGATGCCCCACCTGGTACTAACACGGCCTGGGCTCTGCCTCAAGCAGCAGCAAACAGCGCTAGACCTGGTGCAAAATACTGTTATGTCAGTGTCCCACGAACTGCTCTTTCAGCAAGTTGATGTTCCGTGCTTTAGCTTTACATGAATTAGACTTGTTCATTACATAAATTGGTTTGGATGAGATGACTAGGCAAATTGATGTTTGGTCAGTTGGTCTTAAAAGAATGTCTGAATTGATTTCCAGATTTGGCCATGGTCTTCCAGAATTGAAAAAGGTCACTTCAACTCCTAAGACATTTTAGTGGTTACGTTAAAGTGGGCAAGGACTGAAGTGTGGACCCTTAGAGTCGTTCTTTCTCTCAAGAGCCTGGAAAAATCACGAGTGGCCTGCAGCCATCTTTTTCACTTACGTCTCTTCTCTCCAGTTGGATTGTTAAGTGGCCCAGGTCCCATTCCTAGGTGGACCTGCCCTCATCTTTTTCTTGTTCACAATCTCTCTTTGGACGCTTTCCCACATTCAGCTTGTCTCAGGGTTATTGCCACAGTTACAAGTGGCTCTAGAACAGGCTCTTTCGAGGCATCGGGAAAAACATCTTGGTGTTGGTCTTACTTAGTGTGTTTCCTCTGCCCCCGGATGGCCGACATTAGAGCGTAAGAGCTGAGAAGTCACATGTGGATTTGGGGAAAAACAGGCAGAGCAGACCCTGGCCTATTTGGATTGTGGTTTCTTAGGTTTTCTTGGCAGCAGGAAAAGGAGACCTTTATATGATTCAGCCTAGCTCTTTAGAATACCACATTAGCATTTGGGTGTCAAAGCCACACTAATAAATAAGTAGTAGTAGTAACGGTATCAACAGCAAATATTTCTCTAGCACTTACAATATGCCAGGTTCTATTCTAAATATTTGTATTAATTCATTTGTTCCACACAGGAATCTGCTGGATATTATTTTTTATTATAGAAAGATTAAATAACTTGCTCAAGGTCAGCCATTTAGTTAAGTGGTGGGAAAGAATTTGAATACAGGAAATCTAGCTCTAGAGGCCATGTTTGAGACCATTCTATCATTATTCGTTCAAAAAACAAGGAAGCAACAGACAAGCTTAGCTTTTGATGCCTTATAAGTGCTACTTATATAGAACTCCCAACAACACTGTGGGGTAGAAACAATTATTATACCTACTTTACAAGGGAGGAAACTGATGCAAAAAAGAATTATTTAGCTTTGGTATTTTACCAACTACTGTCCAGTGCATCTATTTTCCTTTTGAGGAAAAAAAAAATTACTATAACAGGGATAACTCAGATATTCCTAGACCCTCACCCAGCAATAGTGCCCTAAAGCATTATTAGCAATATTACTGATAATTGAAGTAAAATTTTCATATGTGAAAGGAGGTAGTACTCAACTGCATATGTACTCAGGAACCATAAACATTAACTTGGCCTCCACCTTCTTTTGAAAAGAAATCTCTAAAAGTTTCTTAGATTTGTTTGATGGTTAAAGTGATTTCTTTCCCTTTCACAAAGAAACAAAAGCAAGACTAGCTCCCAGATTGAGTTAGTCAAGCACTTAAATAGAGAGGTCATGGGGCAGGCATCATTCTAGGAAAACAGGATGTGGATGTTCCATTCCCCATCTCAAAATTACAAAAACATGAAAATTCTACAGGCGTCTCCCCATAACTGGGAAACAAAATGCCTGACAATACTCCTCACTATTCTGTCTCTCTAGCTCTGGGAGCAATGATGACGCCACAGACAATTTTAAGAGTTGTCAGGGTCCAGATTTATTGATTCAGATATGAAATAGCACTAGTTTTTGTTTTTATCCTTCACTAAGTATTCTCAGAAACCACCTAGCATCTTAGTGTTAAAGTAAGAACAATTTTTACAGATTTTTCTTCTTGTTTTTCTTTTAATCAAGCATCTGCCCTGAGGAGTGAAGCAGCCGTTAGAACACTCCCAGTCTCTCACAGGCAGGCTGCCATGTAAAGCAAATAATCATTTCCTGGCTCTCAAATAACCGTCCTCATTGATAAGGTCTGCCGATCAGTAATTCAATCCAGAGAACAGCAGAGAGGGCTGAGATAGCGGCATTCTTATAAATGCTGTTTATTCTCAAAGAATGACAGCTTCACTTTTCTGGCCCACTGTATAAAATCTCAGAATATTAAGTCTATCCCTGCTTTATTTTTCTCCATAGGACTTATCATCAGCTGACAGAGCATATATTTCTTGTCTATTTGTTTATTGTCTGTCTCCCTGCATTTGAATGTGAGCTCAGTGAGGGCAGGACTATTCCTACTTTGTTCAGTGCTGTATTCTCAGTACCTACAACAAGGGCTGGAATTAAAGAAAAATTCCCTACATATTAGTTAAATGCATAAATGAATGAATAATTTAATGTGAGTAGCAGGCCAACAATTAAAAATCAAAAGCCAATACATTGAAACACTTTTGTAAAAATTAAAAATGAAAGATAGTGAGAAAAAAATGTTAAAGTGGTTTTTAAAAAAGGACATAAAGATATATATTTGGTTCTTAGTAAGAATGAAGGAGGAGAAGTAAGCATAAGAAAAACAAAATTAACCATTCATTGCATTGAAATAATTACAAAAACAAATTAACAGATTCCAAGTGCTTTACTTATTGGAAACTTTTCTGTGAACATATACATTAGGTCGAAGCAGAAAAGATTTATAGAATATGACTCAGAAAATAAAATTGTCCATGAGCTTCCAATATACATAACTATAAAACCCAAGACTCATTTACTTATTCACAGTATTAGACTATTATATTCCATAAGGATACAACTAGGGTGATTTTCTAAAATGTTTTGTTTAGAGTGAAATAGTGAAGACTTTTAATTTTTAAATAATGCATAATTTTCCTTAATAATATAAGGGTATTTCCTATTTCACTGTTCCATCTATATACCCTTCTCTTCACAAATAGATTATAGGATTCTTACTGGATAACATTTTACTTTCTTTGTAGCCATCCTTTACCAGGATTAGTAGATGGTGTTCCATTCATGAATATATTAATTTATTGATGATAAATTGTGTTCTGTGCTTGATTCCACCACTGGCGTGGATATAAATTAGCCATTGCAAAAACCTACATCTTTTCCTGAATCTTTGAAGTTTCATTAACCAGTTCCCTTAGCTGCACTCTTAATATGATAGATCTACAGAACAGTAACAGAGCACCCATAGTTAATTTTATTCATGATTTTTTTTTTTTAAGGACAAAAAACATTTACCTTCTTGTATCTAACACTGATTACAGCAGACACTTAGCAGATGTTTATTGGATTGAATATTTCAATTTTCAGAATTCATTTGAAAAGAAATCTTACATACAAAACCTTGAGGTCTTCAATGAATTATACATCATAGCCACAAAATCTAATTAAATCTGGTTCATTGCCATAAGAGTCTGGTCATAGGTTTTTGCTTGTTATGCCTCAGGCTTTTTATCCTTTAAGAGCTGATGATGAAAACTTTATGTTTTACCACAGAGAAATTCTAAACCATTCTATCCCTTGATGTTCTAAATCCACACTGGGGATCAAGCTTTCCTGTCCTAACGTCTACCCTCTTTCGGCCCTATGAGAGGCTGTGAAGGTCAAAAAGGTGATTTCTGTGAAGAGTTTGGAGCTCCTGAAATTCTTCTAATCTATGCATAACTCAAGAAAGTCACATTATGCTTAAACTTTTATAAAAATGTCAAAGATTCCTTCTCTGAAGAAATTTTCCATTAAGAAGAACAGGAAAGGAAATAGATCAATTTATTCCTATGAAATAAACTCAAGAAATGTTTAGAAAGCTGGCTAAAGCGCCTTCTATAGATTTTTTTTTAAATGACTTTTAAAAAGATTTTTATGCCACTTCTGTAGTTTTCTATTGAAGTGTAACTGATTGTATATGTGTGTATGTGTGCTTGAACATTTACTGCGTTCAAGACTATTGTCTGTCTGGGAGAAAACTTTCATTGCTGCATTTTTACCAAATACCTCATGTCTGGAATTCTTACCAACTTAAAATAAATGGACGCTGCAGCAACTTAAAAATCAGACTGCACCTACGGCACAGATACTGGTTTCTCATATTCTTCTTTAATAAAAGAAATCAAGGTTTTTGGAGAATTGGCTGATTCAAAGGCTGAAGTAGTAAATAGATAAGATGAACCTGGAGCACCATTATGCCAGAAAGTAAGGAAGGGCTCAAAACAAAAACGCACACAAGCTGTAGCAATAACGGAGTTATGTCAAAGGGACAGGGAGCCAATGGTCAAAACTGGAATAATTTGAGCAACAAAATAAGTAAAGCTAAAAGCAGAATTGTATCAAATACAACACAGAAACATAGAGAAAATCAATGAACAAAAAACTGGCTATTTGAAAATTTCACTAAAACAGACAAGCCTCTAGCCAGATTGAACAGAAAGATAAAAAAGAAAAAATTGGAAGTATTAGCAATACAAAGGGGATATAACTACCTATCCTACATACATTCAAGTGACAATGAGGGAGTATTATGAACACAGTACCAATAAATTTGACAATCTAGATGCAATGGGCACATTCTTCAAAAGGCAGTAATTACCAAAATTAACTTAAGAAGAAAATGGAAAATTTAAAATCCCTCTCTCAATTAAAGACATTCAATTCAAAATATAATTCTTTCCTTGAAACAGATTTAGATATGGCTACATTGGTGTTCTTTCAAATATTTTAGGCAAATTATTACCATTTTAACACAAACTATCAGAAAGTAGAAGAGAGACTGCTTCACAGCTCAGACCTTGTATTGAGGCCATTACTGACGTGATACCAAAGCTGGTCAAAGATATGAAAAATGAAAACTACAGATGATTATCCCTCAAGAACACAAATATAAAATATTTAACAAAATGTTAGCAAATTAAATTCAACAATATATGAAAAGACAATATACTTCATGAACATATGAGGTTTGTTTCAGAAATTTTAACATTTTCATAACATTTAAATTCAACAAATGTAACTCACCATGTTAATGGAATAAAGGGAAAAAAATAAGTAAAGCAATACTGGATTATAAGCCAAAGTATAAAATAAATATCCATGCATCCATACTGGCATAAAAAATGATTGAGTAAATAAATAATTGGGGCATGAAGAGACAAATCTTCCATTCAGTAAAATTGCAAGTAATATACGTAGCTACTGCTCCCTCAAGGAGGTGGAAAATAATTTCCTATTCCTTCAGTGTAAACTGCGCATAATGGCATCTTTCCAGAGTACAATATGGAAGGGGAAATAAAAGAATAACTTTTCAGTGGAAAAACCTGACAAACACTACCTCAGTCAGATGACCAAGGTTAACATCAACTGCGATGTCATGTTGACAGGAACTACCCTTGATTTGACGTGATGAGGACTCTGTGGTCTAACCACAACCGCAGTCTCATCATGAGAAATACATCAGGCCAATCCCAACTGAGGGACATCAAAATACCTGACCAGATCTTCTCAAAACTGTCAAGTCTGAGAAACTGTCACAGCCAAGGAAACATCATCACTAAATATAATGCACCATCCTGGATGGGACCTTGGAAGAAAAAAAGACCATCAGGTAAAAACTAAGAAAACTTGAATAAGTATGGACTTTAGTTTTAAAAAAATCAGAATAAATAAATTCTCCAGAGGAAATATGATGATGATTGTTAAATATATTGCTGTAGATACACATAAACTCTCACATAATTATGTCTCCCCAACTTATACTAAGAATGTTGTATTACAAAACCAATTAGTACTACAATGCAGAAAGTGAATAATTACTTTTTATACAAAATGCATTCTTCGGCTAATAAAAATTCTGGTGGTATTTAAAATAAAGATGACTAAAAAATTGACCATGTTTGAATTTGACATCCTCTTCTTAATACTGTAGCCCCCCATATTTCTATCATCTCTTTATATTTGTTACTATTTCTCTCTAAATTCAACTCCTTTGGTGATTTTATTTACACTCATTGCTTTAACTATTCTTCTCTGCCATCAACTGCTAACTTTTCCTTTCTCGAGGTCATGTTTCGGAGCAGCATTTCCACTTTCATTCTAGAACAGATGCCCTACTGAACACGTACAAATCTGAATCCATTATCGTCTGCCAAAAACCTGTCCCTCCTCCCACTCTCCTTACAATCAAAGGTGTAACCACTCTCCCTCAAGTTACAAAGCATAACTTCATCTTCAACTTGTGCTTGTCTCTCATTGCACTTCCCACTGGTTTCCAACTCCTGTCAATCCTAAATTAGAATTTTTAAAACATTTCCCGACCTTTTCAAATCCTATCACATTCTCTAAATCTGAGATCTCACCATCTCTGCCAAGACTCCTAATTAGTCTCATTGCTGCTAATTCATTTTCCTTCTCTAATCCATTTCCTCTCTACAGCCAGTCATCTTCCAAAAACACAGCTCTTATCATTGCCAGCACAATGTAGATCAAATCCCTTAGCAAAGCCACCAAGGCCCTTCGCATCTGCCCCAACCTATTCTTCTAGTCTCCCTCAAAGCAGACCCGCTCCTTCAGCTACACGGACCAATGTCGGTCCCCAAAGCTCCAAGAACTTGGAGACCTGTGTGCCTCCAGCATGCAGCTTAGGTTGCTGAATGCTCTTCCCTCCAAAATCTGTGTGAGGAATCATTGCACACATCCAATATTCTACTTGTGACACCTTCCTAGATATCCACATCCAGAATTGGTCACTTCCTGTTCTGCTCTCCCAGAACATTTCACTCCTGCCCTTCATACTGTTTCTGTTGTATCTAATATCTGATATCACAGTTAAACATGTACATTCTTGCTACTCAAAAATGGTTCTTGGACTTGCGACATTTCCATCAACTGAATGCTTGTTAGAAATGAAAAAATTCAGCCCCCAGCTTTGGCCTCATAAAATTAGAATTTGTCAGTAACAAGACCTGCAGGTGATCTGTATACACAAGTAAGTTTGAGAAGCACTGATAAACATTTCTGCTTTACAGTTTCTTGAAAGGTCTCACCTTTGCAATGCTATCTCCCCCACCCACACCAATTAGTTCTTGTTTAATAACCATGTGTTGAATAAAACTTAAATGTTTAGTGTCAGTTATAAAATATCCTGATGCCTGGCTGTAATGTCCTTCCCATAATCTTTGTTACGAGGCTGGTGTTTTAAATTGGGTTCTTTTGTTACTTAAATATTTGACATGAGTTTTTGATAGACACTCCTTATACCAAATTCCACAGAATGGCACAGGAGGTCTTACTGTGTAATTAGCATTGTGACACTTCATTTAGCCAAATATTATTCCCTCTTCCTGTTTTATTAAAAGTGATTTTGCATGACTTTTTAAAAATGCAATGAATAAAACCTAGTCGTATCTGGTTTAACACTGTATAATAATGCACTGGGGACTGTGAGGAATCTGCGAGAGAGAAGAAGGAGTCATTGATTTAAAATTTATTCTAAGAATAATTCCAAACTAATTCAGCACAGATGAGAATTAAGTCTTAAGAAAATATAATTCATTGACATAGGAAAAAGAATCAACTCTCTGAATAGCTTATTACTTAATGCAACAAATATTTTAGGATTACACATTTCTTATTCATAAAGCATTATTTTCATAATCTTGGGTGATTTACTTAACCCAATCATAATATTTCTGTAAGATATTTATGGGGCCAGTCTTATCTTCCATTTTCAAATCAAGGAATAAATAATCTAAAGAGCTTGTCCAAGGTCATTCTAAAAAGCAGCTGTGAGCATCAAACTCAGACCTCCCAGTAATAATACCAACATTAGGGGGATGTTATGAATATTAAATGAGTTAATATTTTTAAAGTGCTTAAAACAATGTCTAGTACTTGCTAAGCTTCTATTAGTATTTGTTCAATGAATAAATAGGTGGATGGTAAGCATATACAGACAGATGAACTTTTAAGAAACAAAATGTGACAATTTCTATGTGTTTTGCAGCCTATTATTTAAGACTTCTGAATCGAGTGATATAAGGGTAATTTTGAAAACACAGGAAATAATATCCTCTCCCAGCTCAACATGTTTCTACCCTCTCATGTTTCTTCAAAAGGCCTTCCTACCATAGGAGGAGAATACGTTAACTCAAAAGATACTCAGTGGTGCTTTCAGTCTAAAGAAAAGAAAAGACCTCAGCAGTTGTAGGACTCAGTTAAATTGATGTACGTTATCTAGAACTGGGCTCCATAGTTCCTACAGGTGCATTTGCTAGAATAGGTAACATCTTAAGCCTTCAAATTAGTGATGGAGGAATGCACACTTTCATGAGTGAGTAGCAGCAGCCCCAAATCGTGGGCATGACCTGGGTATTAGGGTACATAGGGCTATCACTTAAGACAAATTTCATCCACTTCACAATTTTCTTAAAATTGGCCCTGCTCCCAAAAGTCAAGAGGATATCAGAAGTGTCTCCTGAGGCTAACAATTCTGTTAT
The DNA here is from genome assembly GCF_057876585.1 of Rhinolophus sinicus. NCBI lineage: Eukaryota > Metazoa > Chordata > Mammalia > Chiroptera > Rhinolophidae > Rhinolophus > Rhinolophus sinicus. The sequence continues at coordinate 22,829,294 of NC_142508.1, forward strand.
CCAGGAGATGGAAAATATTCAGGTCAATGGGAAACTGTGCCGAGTAGTATTAAAGTGTACCATACTTTTAAAGCATGTGATTTCTGTGCATCTAAGAAGCATATTTTATCCCATATAATTTAACAGGATTCTGGAAAAATCATAGTTTCCTCTCTACTCATAACATCAGTTTTTCACCTCTCCAGAGATGTTTGAAACATAATTTGCTATTTTTCTCTCTAACTATTTACTACTCAAACTCTGTATAGTAAGTAATCTCATTTCCCTTATTTTGATTGTCGTTATTTAAAATTATTTTCTCTACTTCATTGACATTGTTAATTTTAAGATTTATGTATATATTTTATTATGTTTTGATGCTTTAACGTCTATCAAATTGATACCTAAGAATAATATTGCTGGCTTAAAAAGTATTGTAAATTTTATAGATTTTTCCAGATTGTTTCTCCCCAAAAAAGGCTATGTTTCACACTTTCACAGACAATGTATGAGAGCTTCCTTTCCCAGAATTCCTACCAGCAATAGGTGATATCACCAATTTTGGGTTTTGCTAATCCTATGAATGTAAAGTGACATGCCATACTTTAAATTGTCCCTCTGTAACTTTTTCTGAATTTCATGATCTTATATCTTCTTTGTTTCGCCATTGGATTTGCTTTCTAAAAATAGCTTATTCAAATTCTTAGTATAAAAAAGATTTACAAATAAAAAATTAAGTTAAAGTATTTAGCATAACAAAAACATTTTAAATTAATGTGCAAGTAAAACTTCCTTTCTACTAAAAAAGTAAACTGATGTATCATTTTTAACCTCATCGTATTAAAAACTGTGTTAACATCTATTACTGAAGATCCATGGAGAACTAGTACTGTTGATGAAAGTAAAGAAATAGCAATCATCCTTTTGTAGAGGAATTTGGCAAGGAGAACCACCATTTTAATATTTTCACCCAGTCAGCATTACAGTCAAATCTCCAAAATGTAATATAAATGAATAGGGTAGCAAAGTTGTATTTTATAGCAACTAGTTGAAAAAATTCTACTGTATGAAGAAGGACTTAGTTAAAAATTATGGTATACCCATACAATAAAATACTACAAAGATTGAAGCAGATGGATATTTTTCATACCGTTTCAGGAGACTAGTATGATTTTGTGTGTAGTTAAAAGATCAGGACTGAAGACAGACAGTCCTCGGAGCAAATCTCAGCTCCACCATTTATGAGATGCACCACTCAGTTCCTCATTCGTGAAACAGAAATACCTACCTCATAGACTAAGAGTGAAAATTCAGTGAATGTATGTATATAAAGATCATCGCACAATGCATTTAGTTAATTTTCAACAAAGGCTAACAAAATTATTGATATGAATATTTATTAAATTTTTTAACTACATTGAGATGGCAAAACTTTTATCATATCAAAATTATATCTGTTGAAGCATGTGAGATAAATAAACTATTGTATAAAGAGGCAGAAGACAAAAGGGCAGGATGTAAGTGTGATGCATGAGTAAGTGTGTGTGCAAGTGTGTGTGGGGGTGCGTATGTGTGCATGTGTGTGTTATACTTACAGAGATGCCTGGAAACGTGCATGACTTCGTTAATTGTGTTATCTCTGCGTGGTGGCATTTGGAGTGACTTTCACTTTCATCTTTGTATTTGTGAATATTTGAATCCACATTTTACCACAAACATGTAACATCTCTGTAAATGGAAATACAAGTTTCTAAAACTGTGATTAGAATATGCATCCAAGTAAAGAAATATTCTCTGAGAAAAACAACAGTGAGTCTTTTTACACATTGTGGATTTCTCAAGATGTGTAAAATGTCAATGAACTGTTATATAGGAATGAAACTGTATAGAGAGTTAGCCTGGACCTTGATCCTTCTAAAATTCAAAATGGCTCTGCTGTAACAGAGAGTGCTTTAAAGATACTCAATGTGACAAAGTAATTGGATTTCTTTCCATAAGACAAGAAACAATAATCAGTGTCAGCATGCTATTGTCATGCTGTGTCGTTACGAGTTAGAGATTTCAGGCACCACACAAAATAAGGTCTTGCTGATAAACCTTAACATGTTATTTCTCCAAAAATGGACAAATAATGACTAGGAACCCTTGAGCAAACAGACCAATGCAAGTGCAAACACTCACTGTTCCTGATACTCTGGCTCTCTGGATGAGCCTTCAGATTACCAAGGAATGTGCCTGCCCTTCAGGCATTCCCAGCATTCCTTCTGTGACGCAAGCACCGGTTTCCAGCAGAAACGTAATCTGTTTTACACCATGGCTGTGAATTTGGATTTCCGTGCTATAGTTTCATAGAATAACAGGAAAAGTTCTCCTTCTTAAAACTACCTCACTTAATAAAATGACAGAGTTTTTATTTTAGTAGGTTTAGTGAGATGGAAATTTTCTTGCATGTCGACTGGGAAATGCCTTAACCTTTTCAGGTAGAATTTTTACAACATGAATAAAGACCTTCCAAAATAATTCTTACTCTTCTTTCCAGTAATATTAATTTTAGAAACCCATGCTAAAGAAATACTCAGAAATTTAGACAAATATTTATATACAAAATTTTTGTGAGTTTTTTGTCAAATTATTTAATACAACATTGGAAATATCATAAATATCTGGATTAAGAAAACTAAGTAAACGTTAAATACATCCATAGAGTATAATTTTACATAACTATTGAAATAATGTTTATAAAGTTTTTATGGCGTGTGTTTCTGATATAATAGTCTTCTTTAAAAAAAGGAAGCCAGAAAATTGTGTAACATGTATTAAAAACATGTGAAAAAATATGTCCAAAATTAACTGTTTTTGTTGGTAGCTTTACAGGTAATCTCCCTTATTCTTTATTATAGTTTTTATGTATTTTCCAATTGCAATAGATCTTAGAGATCATCTAAATCCAAAAATCTTCATATTCTGTAAAATGAGAGGTGTCTGAAGAAATTAAGTAATTTCACAGTTTCACATAGACAACGTAATCCAAAGCAGTATTCCTATTTTCTACAGTACCATCTTGCTTCTTTTGGGGGGACATATAACTACCATTTGGGATAAACCATGTGCACATATTTTTACCTTGATCCCACTATCTTCATACAAGCCTAACGTGTCCAGAGACAATTTCAATTCAGCGGCTTATTGTTGTCATTTTCAAACGGAGTCATTGGCCTTGACTAAAGAATTAAGCTAAAATGTACCAAGGCTTTGCATGTCAACTCATAATCCACAATTGTGGCATCGTATGTAAACTTGGGAGTGGGGCTTCTCACCAGTGTAGGAGGTTGATTCAGGATCTCGGTGAGGCACATGGGGAATTGTACGGCCACTCACTGCTTAACTAGCAAACAGGCAGCACTTCTCTGTGCGTCTGGAAATAACACTGAAAACCTGAAATAAAGAAGTACCCAGCACGGCAGTTCTCCTCACGTGGTACAGGACCAGCATGGGCATTACCTGGGAACGTACTTCTTAATCAGCCTCCCCATCGTTACTGAATCAGATCTGGAGTAAGGCCCCGCAATCTGTGACTGAACAAGCTTTCCCGACAATTCTGATGCCTTCTCAGTTTGAGCATCAGGGTTTCTTCAGTAGGTACTATGGTGGAGCTTTGCCAAAACTACGTTTTTAAGCAAACATTCGACAGGGACTCCCTTTACTTTCTGATAATTAGAAAATGTAAAGCTGGCCTATTAGAGAAGCAGGGCCCCCAAGAGTCATTTCTGCCCTCTGTACCCCTTAATCACTTGTTTGGTTACTCTGATAACGAGATGGAATGCTAAGCAAGATTTTTTAAATTCCAAGAGTTCCCTGCCCTAAATGGACCAGTTCCTTGCATTGATGATGAGATTCACATATGACTTTCCTATTTTTCCTTAGAGAAAGAGCTGAACTGAATTATTATGATCATTAAAAGGTTTTATTATCTAGTTGGTGGAGTTCTTCCTTCTTTGAAACCCGAGACATCACTGATTTGACCGACTCTGAAACATGGGTACAGAGAACACCGCAGGTGTGTGAGTTCCGTTCTTTGGTTGGTTTTGCTCAGACACAGACTGGAGACATTTCATTTTGCTCTTCAATGCAGCTATTTCCCATCACACACACAATTTTTTTCTCTAAACTTCAAAAGAAGCAAATGATGCTTGAATATCTGAATGAAAAATTTAACTATTTTATTAGTGTATGTGGAGGGTTTGCTTTTTCAATTGCTCATTCATTTAATTATGTGCCTACTGGATACTTGCAAGGCACTGCCCTGTGCAGAATGGCATATAAACAGACAAGTATAATGCTCCCTGCTTTACGAGAAGTTTATAATATAGAAGGGGCGATGAGATGAACACCGCAAAATTATAAGAAATAGAGCACAGGCTTACTCTGAGCACCAGAGATATACGACCCATGTGTGATGAGCTCTGAGATAACTTGTTTACCAATTCCAGTTTGAGGGGCATTTATGGGTAAATCCATATACTAATTTGGATTTTAAGAAAGCTCAGAAAGGAGGGAATGATAGGAGACAAACACCTCGATAGGATTGCAAAGCAGAAAGCTCTCAAAAGTGATCAGGCAAAGGTGAATGGGGCAGAGAAGTTCTCCATCCTGCCACACACTTATGTCACCTGGGAAGCTTTTAAAAAATAGTGATGCCCGGGTCCATCCTCCTCCTCCAAAATCTGATACGATTTTCTGAAGTGGGGCCTGGCCATTGGCTTTTCTAATGTTTAAGTCCCCTGGGTAATTCAGGGTGAGGACAGACAGGCCTGAGAGCCATGCTCCAGCAGGGGTGTGGAGCGCTGACACTATGGCATGGCAAACTTTGAATTCCGGGCTAAGAAATATGAGTTCTCTTAGGAGGAAATGAGAGGCCATGGAAGGCGTCTGCACAGGGAAGTGATGTGAGTCAATCTGTGCTTGTGGAATATTAAACTAGAAGCCGTGGGGGCAGCGTGTGTTGTAGAAGGAAGAGGCCAGCAGCTGGGAGAATAGGAATGACTACTGTGACAGCACAGGAGGCAGGCTCCATAACCGTAAGGAACGTGGCGCCATGGCTGAGAGGAGGCACTCTTTGCAGAGCTTGTGCCTGGTGTGTGCTGTGGTTGAAGGAGTGAGAACCTGACCATGCACTTCAGGGCCTAAGGGAATGCTGTAACAGACACGTGGTGGCCAAGAACCACAGATAATGCTGAGGTAGAAGACCACAGCTCTGTTTTATACATGCTGAGGTACGAGGACACACAAATCAGAGCACCTAACAGGTACCTTGAAAATCGGGACTTCCTTAAAATTCTGCCTAGAGGGGGCAATTAGGGTTTGATATTATTTAAAGGTTATATCTCCTGATATAACCGAACCTTCAGAGTAGAAAAATTTCTTGATGGAGTATCAAGAGAAAGTGCAAAAAGATGACTAGGGATAAATGCCTTGGAAAATGCTCATATTTGGAGGAAGGACATGAAAAAGGAGGGGTCAGAAAGGTTGGAGAAGCAGGAGAAGGTAGTATTAAGGAAGTTAAGAGAGAAAACGGTTTATAAGAAAATTCTAGATCCTGTAGCACCTCTATCTGAAATAAACAAGGACAGTTGTTTATTTCACTCTGATTCATATGTCTCACCAAGTCTGAGAAACACTGCTAGAGTAAGATCAAAGAAACTGTGAAATTCGGTCAATGAATTCACATTAAAGCTTAATTTATAGTATTGTTTAATTTTAGGTGCAGATTTCGCCATGTATAATGTGCACTTTTTTGGCCCAAATTTGTGAGGGAAAATAAGGATGCATTTCACACATGGGTAGTACTAATTCTGTATCTATATAAATGTTTTTAATTCTTTTACTTATGCTTATGAGTTAAAAGTGTAACTCTAGAAATCAACAACAATATCCATATGCAGAATAATACCCTGGAATATGATAATCGGTTTTGTTGAACTTACGAGGAACTTGCAACGAAAGTAATTTTGGACAACAATTCAATGAAATGAAACAAAGAGCAATGCATTTGTCCACTGAGTAGGTGACTCTGCCTTGATAAGACAGGAGATGCCGACTTTGTTACCACAGGGTGAACAGCGCGACATTTCTCTTCCTACACTTTTGGCGGGAACTAGCAATCTAGCTGATATTTTTACAAAAAAAAATATTGGAAAATTAAAACAAAAGATGCTTTTCCCTGAAAGTTTGGGCCAAAAATATGGGTGCACATTATACACGGCAAAATACAGTAATTTGAGAAACACTGATAGTCTCTTCATGTTCAAATCTGCTCTTGTACCAAAAATAATGCAATCATAAATATAATGACTGGATTTTGCAACAAACAGGAGTTTCTTGGGAAATTTTGAAAGGACACTTTGGGAGGTGGGAGTATACGTGCGTTGGAGGAGAAAAGTCAGATTATTGACGGTTAATTAGAGAAACATTGCTAAGTAAAAAAACATCTACTTTTCCTTAAGTCTTTTTTCCCAAACTGTAGTTTGGACATCCACAAAGAGATGCTGTTAGGAGGAAGCAATTTTAACCAGAAATAAAATGAAAAAGCATAGAGGCTATCCAGAGGGAAATACTATTTAACTGGAGAAAGTCAAGTCTGAAAGGGAAGTGATTAGGGAAGTTTCAACAATGTTTGTAACATGGAGAAAATAAAAGTGGTAAAAAAATTAAGAAACAGTTTTGAAAATATGGTTAGATATTCACAAACTCCTCCCAAATTGGAGAAAATGTCTAAAATATTTCAAGCAGCTTAATCTGATAATACACTAGCATAGTAAACACACCATATCTGGAGTCCCTAAACTCCTTTTTAGTTAATCCACACACGTCACTTGAAAGGTCCCATATGAAGCAGCTTGTTTTTCTTCTCTGGCGTCTTTCCTCATCTAAATATAATATGAATATGATTTGTTTCTACAAATTAAATGTGTCATTCAAAGCACAGTTTAGTCTTTGGAAAATTAAACAAAAATGTCTAATGTCTTTAAAAAAAAAAAAAAGTCTTTTCAATTCTAAAGAAATATGAAAACAACAATGACCTGAAATAAATTGCTTGTAAAAATTTCAAGGCTACATCTTTTTAAAAAATGAAAGTTGCAGAAAGTGCATTTAAAGAAACAGTAAAGAGAAAGTATCTTCAAAGCTATATTAAACATTTCCCAGCTTTGGAAAATTCACATACCCAATCTGGTTTCTATGAAACTTAGAAAGATCAAACAATTAGAAAGAAGCTCGGCTTGAAGGAGAAATGCTAGGGATTTCAGTAAACATCTGGTTACCATTTTCAACTGTAAGAACTAACTCACTTAAGGAAGCAGTTTAGTTTCTTTGGAGTAAAAATGAGACACTGGCTTTTTGTTCTCTTTGCACAGTGGAGGGTAGAAGAAACATCAGTACGGGGAGGTTACTCAAAGCTCCACTTTTATAAATAAGAAAGCTTTTTTTCAAAAGCTAAAGTAAATTGAACTCAGGTCCCTGTAGTATAAACAACTCAACTGAGTTAGGTTAAATAAACATTCCTTGAGCTCTAGTGTGCCAATTAAAGAGCACATTCTGTTTGGTCATAAATATATCAGTAATTCTATGAGCACTGAGGAAAATAACAATAATCCTGAACACACAATTACTGTGTGTCATAATACAATAAAACAGAACGGTGCAGGCTTGTAAGTTTCTTTGATTCGATTTCTTCCCCCCCCCCCAGTTTGATTAACTGAAAGCACAGAAGCACTTCTGATACCGTCCAAAACCTATTACATACATAATAAAAAACGTATGTCAAATGTGTTCTAGGAGGAATACTGACAAGGCAAAACACACTGTGCCTTTTAAATGTGACCTTTACTCTTTTGTCTTCCTGCTAAATAGTCATACAGCATATTAAACTCAGGAAAGCAGCAGGGGTGCTGGCGCTGGGCTGGAGGGGAAAGGGAATGAAATGAGGAGGCAGGCGTTCATTAGGCTCTCGTTCTAAATTATCAGGAGAAGCGTCTGCTAGAGACATGCACTAGAAGCCAAAAGGGACCACTGCCAGTTCAACCTCCAGACCCCCATTTCTCCACTCCTTTGCTCCTCTTTCTTCTCTTCTGCCCGCAGGACTAAAAGCAAAGACTGAAGAAAAGGAATGCCTAGAATGACGGAGGCTTAAAATCTAGTCTTGCTTTCTCTCATTCTGTGTGTGTAAATGTTACAGTGCATCACAGAACTGCAAATTTGAAAAAGACTTTGGCGGTGAGTTTATTCATTCTCCTGAGTAATAAAGCAACTCACTCAGCAGCCTCTCCAGCGTGCATCCGTTCCAACAACACTTCCTACTTTTTGAGATGGGCTGTTCCATCATTGCTGGATAACTCTGACTGATACAATGTTCATCCATAAATTGGTCATAGTTATGCCTTCTAGAGTTACTACAAATAAATCTTGTACTCAAGAATCCCGTTAAACAGTGGGAATACAAAAATATTGGTCCAACTACTTGCAGGGCCTCCCAGAAACATTCTTTGCAATTGGAACAATCTCTTTTCTCCTTCCTGCTGCCGTTCTGTTTTTTTGCGGCAACTGTAGAAATATGTTCTCTTTGAGGACACACAAATAATTCTGGCCCAATAATAACATGTGCTCTGTGTCAGAGTGTCTTGAATTACATATTACTTAGACTCTACCCTGCGTGCAAGTTAAAAACTTTTGGAAAACATTTATTCTCTCTTATACCACTATTCCATTCTATGAACTAAAACAATGACTGGCTAAATAGTACCTGGATGATATGAAAGACAGTCATTTGATGGTGTTTCTATCTTTTTCTTTAGAGAAGTATATGTTATAAAAATCCTGGGTCATATGATACATTTTTCCAAAGCAAGGGACAGGAAGAGCATAAAATGAGTATTTTATCCTATGCTTACCATAGAGAACACAAAGGGACCTAGATGACACAATGGGGCTGGGTGGCCCTTAATGCTTTCTATGTTCAAGAGCAGCAAAAGCTATACACTGACTTTCACATGTCATTTATTGGAGAGTGTTTTTAGGTAACACTGCGTGTTCTGTTGTTTTATGGAATATTAAACCTTTGGTTACTCAACCATCACCTCTAAACAGATAACCCGCAAATCTTCATCTACTGCCCTGGCCTCTCTGCTCACTCCAGGTTCTGCTAACTACATTCAGGTGAAAAGCTCATGGCACCTGAGACTAAATATGTATAGAACTAAACTCATCCACTGTCCCCTGAAACCAACAGGCTGAATAACATCAGTAAATGTGAGAGGAAGAGTCTTAAAAGCAAACGAAGAAGAACTCTGAAAAACGGACATGCACACTTAAAAGCCTCAACAGTCTAGAATCATTGCTGTATAAAATATCGGCCTTCTATACTACTGTATTTGTGGTTGCATTATTTTCATTCTAAGGGCACATTGGAGCATGACTAGGATACCAGTGTTGCTCTAAAGTTATATAAAAATTAAAGGTTTATCAGTTAAGTTTTCAAGTGAATTCTCTGAGACAGTTCACTAGTTAAGGGGCCCAAATATTGACGCACCATTTTATCTTCACTTATTCATGTGACATTCATTCATTTGCAATACAAATATGTACGGTGTGCCCCTGTGTGGAGGGCATGGTTTTAAGTGATAAACAGAACAGACACGGTCCCTGACCTCAAGGAACTTACAGGCTTTTGGAATGTGAGGGATTTTTTGTTTTCCAGCTGGAATGACCCAGGAAACTGTGTTGGGATTTCATGAGTGTTTACAACCCAGACCTTTAAAGGAGAACATGTAAGTTGAGACAGAGTACCCTGAAAACACCTAAAACTGTATTCTGAAATATCCAGCAGCGGCATCTTCTGGTTACTTCATCCAGAACTCATTTTAACTGTATCTCCACGCAAAGGAATTTTCACAACCTCCTTTCTGTAACTACCGTGTTACCCCAAAAATAAGACCTAACCGGACAATCAGCTCTAATGCGCCTTTTGGAGCAAAAATTAATATAAGACCTGGTATTATATTATATTATATTATATTATATTATATTATATTATAGACCGGGTCTTATATTGTCTTTATATCAATACAATATAATATAATATTATAAGACCCAGTCTATATAATATAATATAATATAATATAATATAATATAATATAATATAACATAATATAGTACTGGGTCTTATATTAATTTTTGCTCCAAAAGACGCATTAGAGCTGATTGTCCAACTAGGTCTTATTTTCGGGGAAACATGGTAGCTCCTGACAGTAGTAACAATACTCTCTCAAATTTTGGGAGTGCCTACCGTGTGCCACTCACAGGACAAGCCAAACAATCGCTTTGCAGAAGAGAAAAGCAAGGCTTTGAGACGGTAAGTAACTTGCCCAAGGTTATGTAACCATAGAAAGGGAACATTCCAGACTCTAACCCAGGTTCAATCTTACTCCAAAGTTGATTCTTTTTAATTACCAGTCTATTACGTCCACAAGAAAGTGATTATTGTGGTGAAGCTCTTCTTACTTATGGGTAATTTAAACCTCAACTTCCTTATAGCTTCTTTTTGAATACAAATAAACTACAGAAAAATCTGAAATAGGCTTTTCATTACAGAAGATTGGTCTGTAGTAAATGTTTCTTTTCCATACAAACTTCAGAAACAGCTTTTGGCAAGTAGCCATTATAAATAAACCTTCAAAGTTAGACTAAATTTCAAATGATACATAGATGTGTTGGACATTTTTTAAGAGTGCAAGCGCATATAAATACAAAATCTATTATAAACAGGAAAGGAAATAGGCTTTTTTCTTTTTTTAAATATATTCTCCACAACAAGAAGTAGTGATCTTATCTCTCACGCTATTGTCTTTCAATAGTGCTTCTAGAGAACACTATCGGGTAAATTACAGCGTCCTTATTAGGGAGGAAAATAAAGACTGTGAAGCAACATTATTTAAAATCCCATTCTCCAGGATATAAGATATCAAGTGTAATGTCAATACGAACATCAGTAAGTATTATTTACCATGGTCCTAACTAGCCCTCACAGACCTGCCTTCACTATACGGTGCTGTAATGTTATACTCTCAGCCATGTTAGAAGGTCACTATATGAACCGTGATATGACATCCATTCATTTGTAATCTGGTCTTGACCCATTACAAAACACAGTGTTGTCTACTTAATCACTTTGAGAAAGTTGTTTTAAACACACTACCTGGGCATGTGAGAGATTAGGGGAAGGAACTGGAAAGCTCACTTCTTCCTGAGAGTGAATCTTATATTCTTTCCCTGTGACTCTAGGAACTCCAAATCTCAAAGTCAAAATTAAGCCTAAATTATGACAGCTATGATATCCTTATCCAGTTTGAGCTCTATTTTTATATTTCCATTTTAGTAATGTAAAAATTATGTGTTTTCTTATAAACCATCAAATCCTTTTTGAATGAGGTTTGGTTAAAAAATTAAACTATCTCAGTCCCAGAATTTAATCACCAGTTTGGTAAGGGATCAAGTGACAAAATTAGTGTAGATACAAGTGTCAGCAAACTTTTTCTATAAGGGGTCCAATAAAAAACATTTTAGGTATTTAAAGCCGTATAGTTTCTGCTGCAACTACTCAACCCTGCTGTTGTAGAACAAAAGTGGTCAGAGACAGTAGGAAAACAAATGTGTGGCAGCATTCCAATAAAATTTTGTTTACAAAAACGGGCGTTGGGCGGATTTGGCCAACGGGCCACATCTATTGCCAAAACCTGGCAAGAAAATTGATATGATCTTTCACTTTTTTCTCTTTCTTCATAAAACATTCCATGTAAAAACCCCAACTTATAAAAACAAGAGCAATTTCAAACCTTAAGAGTGACTCCAAATCTGTAGCTTTGATAGTGATTTGGCATTTGTTTTTCATGCGGACTGTAGAAAACATTTTATTTAAAAGTGCAAGATGCATTCAGAAGTGGATAGAAAATTGTTAAGTATGTAGTACCCTTCAAGTGTACATAAATACCTGTATCCAATGATAAAATCTACTGAATCATACTCTCAGACCACATACTACGTGGATGTTAAGTTAACATCCAAGTAAGAACTTCTGGAAAACATCTATTCTCTTTTAGGCCACTGTGCTATTCCATGTACTAAAGCACTGATTTACTAAATAATACCTAGATCTAGGAAAGGAAATAATTGGTTGGTGGTTCTATCTCTTCTTTAAATAATTATATGTTCTTACAAATGCAGACATATAAGATATATTTTTCCAGAGCACGGGACTGAAGGACCATAAAAGTATATGTTGTACATTTTGCTGAATTTTGTAGGCCTAAATCCAAAGACAATTGTCCTTTTACTGTTCTCAAATTCAGCTTCAAGATGAAATGCTTGTAAATACCTATACAGTTAAATCTTAAGTAGTGCAATGGCATTATAGCAAACTGACTTTTACATCATTTTATTCCCAAAATTAACTCTAAAGATTGTTATTCCTCGAACCAATAGTATATCCCTTAAGACAGTGCTTCCCAAGCTGGACTACACATCAGAATTACTTGTTTCCGCTTTTAACATATAACATTCTGGGCCTCAATTCCAGGCTATTTAATGAGAAAAATACTGGCTGGGTTTTACTTTGTCTCTTCCCAGAACTCTGATGTGGGTGGACAAAGTGATTAAATTCTACCACATACTATTGTGCAGTAAACACCATGACTGCTTTTAACAGATAAGAAAACTAAGGTTCTGACAACTTTAGCTGCTTTAGGTCATATAGCTACAGCCTGTATGGTCCTTCCCAAAGAGCCACCAAGTTCTGTTATGTCACTAGAATGGAACTAACCATAGTCTAACAGAAACTGAGACTCCTACTTTTCTTTTCAATAAATGTTTACTAAAGAAGTAGTAGGAAAACTAAATACAATACAAAGTCCTAATGTTACTCTATAAGAACAGATTACTTAATGGTGGAATTTGCCTGCCTGCCCCATGACTCTTTATTTTTTTCTAATTTTTATCCGTTTCTGGCCTTAAAAGGTTAAAAAAAAAAAAAAAAAAAAAAAGAAGGGCCCCCAATCTGGAAGGAGGCCACATGTGCTTCAAAGCATGGTGTAAAAGAGGTCAGCAGAAGTGATTGGGTCACGTCAGGAGAGGAAAGGAATGCAGGTGGAATGGATATGTAGAACAGCAAAAATGCATTTTCTGTTTAATTTCCTATGCCCAAGAATGTATTTCATAAATATGTCAAGTCTGCACCTTGGCACTTAGTAAAAATGGACCAGTATGGTGTCATAGTTTCTGGTGCTACACATATAGTAAAAGAAGCATGTAGTGAAGATGTGAAACTAAAGCAAAACAAATTTTACCAGAATCAAATCTCTGCAAAATATTGTTTGTCACAAGGGCCTCAATTCAAGCATAATTTGCAGGTTAAATCTGTAGCCATGGCAGATAAGCTACAATAAAAAGGTGTTTTTTTATTTTTTTTCTCTACGCTAGATAATCAAGGATGTGTTAGATTGCAGTCACAGAGCTTTTTTATTTCGGGTATTCAATACACATTGTTCTGGGTGAAAACTACAAAATACAGTGAAAAACAAACAAAAAAGTCAATTTCCCATACTTGTGAATCTGCTATCCTTTCTTGAGGCCTATCCAGGAATAATATCTTATTATGCAGAGTAAAAGAATACTAAGAAAGAGTTAGAAAGTGGATGTTTTAAAAGCCAAGGGAATGTGGGGAAGAGGAGCCAAATGAGTATTTACAATGACAAATTCTGGTGACACCATCTAGTTTATGCTACTGGGCCCAACAACCCCTTTGGCCGCCAGATTCTATTACTAGCAGGCTGTCATTGCACTTTCTTGATGTTTGGAAGCTGCAAAATAATTCTCCTTTTTCTTATAAAACTGACCCAAGGACATCAACGGAGAGAGGAGACTTATCTCCTCTGTTTTGCAATGGGAGAAAATTGAAACTGAATTGAAGTTAAAATGCACCGATAATCCATGTTGTACCCATGCAGTCTGTAGCAGCACCATAGGGGTGGAGAACACAGGAATCGGACACAGTCCTGGTGAGTTACAAGGGCTGATGCCCTGGGTGTCTCAGGGGCACGGCTCATGGGACACGCGGGCAGTCGTTACACAGGCAGCCATCTGGTTTAGTGATGGGCTAAAATATCGTGTGGGATGGGAGGGAGATTATATCTTTTCTTGACACCTATTCTGATAATCCGTTTTCTGACAATATCATTTATGGATATTCTAGAACTTTCGATCGGTCCTTCTTACTAGCACCTACCCCACTGAGGTTTCTAAAGTTTGTTTTCAGCCCTCATTCATATTCCAGAGTTTTCATCTTGACTTTTATTTTTCTCCTTTGCTTCCAAAGCCCAGTGTTCTAGATTCTTTACTGCTCCCAGGGGGTGGGGACCAGCAAATGGCATTCCTGCAGACCCGTCCTCACAGCCTGTACTCTGCATACTTGGAAGACCTTTCTTTTCATCAAAGTGGATCTTCAGGGGCTCTGATCCTTGGGAGCTTTGCTAGCTAAGCAGCTTACAACTTCACTGCCAACATAATAAAAGATGACTGTGGAAGAGGGTGATCATGGCTCAAAGCCCCTCCAGCCTCTTTCATCCACCAGCATAGACCTAGCACTTACAGGGACACCTAACTGAAGAAATGCTATGAGGATGGCAAGATTTTTGAAATTTAAATGAAAAATGAATATTATTGTGGGACAAGGATCCGACTATTCTCTCCCAAAGGAAACCACCGCTGAGATCAGTTGATTCAACATCCTTTTTCTCCCCTCCCTTTTGATTAAAAAAATTAAACAAATAAAAAAATAAAATAGATACATTGTGTCACTCTAAGGAGAAAAATCTGATTGGCTCATGATGAAGGAGTGTTACACTTCCTTGTAGATCTAATAATGACAAAGTTGTGCAGGATAATGGACCAAAATAGAGACTGGCTCACCAAGAAGGTGAAGAGGACCGGCACAGAGGTGAGATCTGGAAGACGGGGGTTCAAATCCTGCCCTTCCCTCACCCCAGGTTTAAGATCCTAGGTGAGTCTTTTCACCTCTTGAAACCTCAGTTTCCTGTTCTGGAATATTGGGAAGGGGATTTAATATTTCTTAATCTTAGGGTACTCAGGGGGCTCCAGTGAGGATTACATGATAGCCTGAATACAGAGTACAACATAGCATCTGTCACAGGGTTAGTTGTTCAAGAAATGTTAGGTGTTACTGTTACTGACCTTTTTGACCCTCATCATCCATTCAACTCTCTTTTCAAATAACTTGTTTAAAAACTTGTCTCTGATTTTTCACTTCAAATGATAGAAATAAAAGTCCTTGACTAATAATTGTGTGTGTGATAAACAGCCACACTTTTTTCACAGTTAGAGACAATCCGCGAATCACATTTAAGCTGGCTTCTTGAAACAATTTCCAGCACATCCCACTTACAGTCACAGATGAAGTGGCAATTTTCTTAAAATATGGAGCAGTTTGGTGCTGGGCAGAACATGTCTCCGGGCTCATAAACATAAACATTTTTTATGTAGCATTTAAATATGAACTATGCAACTCCAAAATGCTACAAAAATATAAACAAAATAATTTCAGGAATAAAGACATATAGCAAAAGAAAAATTGAGAGGAAGTAGCAAAGGAGCCAAGTTTTCTATGATATATGAAAGTTGATCATGGGTAAAAATTTGTATTTGTGAAACTTTTAGAGGAAGACAGTAGCACATTCCAGAAATTACTTACCATTCTATGTCAAGCAATTTTGGTAATTACTTCTTACTCTTACCTTTTTCTAGCAGCCCGAGCCCAAGGTCAGCACTGCGTCCTTCTTCAGCGATGACAACGGTGTAGTGCAGCTGGGTGAGAAGCTTCTGGTGGAGCCGACACTCCATTTTGCTGGAGGAACGGGGCCTGTAGAGAATGGCCCTTCTGCCATGGCTGCCAAAGTGTGTCTCAATTGATTCTTCAATCTGAAAAAGAAAGAAGGCAGAAAAACTCAAGAGGAGAAAAAGGTAGCACTTTTCTCTTAGAGGACATCATTAATGCAAATCAAGGGCTATTCAGAAAGTTATTCTTGAAGTTTTTCTCTAGACTTGAAAGACAGATTCTCTGAGAGGCTTTCAAGGACAACGACAACCTCATATGCAAGAACTAAAGGCGAACTGAATTTTTCTTAGTATTACAGAAAGATGAAAATTTGAGGCCATTAAAACATGGAGTTCCTAGAGGAATACATAGAAATACAGAGCTGAACTCTAGCTGAAAATATAAATTAACAGCAATGCCTTTCATCTGCATTGAGCTTTTATAAAGTAGTTCCAGCTGCATCAGCTCTCTTTTTTTAGGTGAACACAGTAGAGGAAACAGACTCAGAGGATGGATGTTATGCTGGGAGGACACGTGGAGGAAGGGGCAGAACTGAGAGGCAATGTCAGAGTCCCTGGGAGACACATGTATAATGCTACTGCTTCTCTCGATTGGAACACAGCAAAAGCGAATGCATCTCAGTACGGGAAGAGGAGAGGTACCAAAGAATCCTCATTTTGGGTTCTCTCGTCAATATTGTCCTCCAAAGAAATACTCCTCCTTCTCAAAATGTTTGAAATTCCATTAATAAAAGGGAATTTTCTCATTGACAACTAGAAAGAATGATGACACTTATTATGTTTCAATGGCAGATATTGGGTGTTTTCCTGCAAACTTGAGATTAAACCTTGATAAAGTATTACTGGAAGAAGTGATGAGATTGGTTGGGGGTTAGGGGGAAAAATAGAAGAGGTTGAAAGAGTGGACAAAGAGGTTAGAGGCAGAAGATGAGGGGGAAAAGATAAATAGCAAAACTGAGAATACAAATTCCATTTAGTGGCAGCCCTGACTCCAACTGTCCACAATATGTACCATGTCTTGCCACTATTTGAATTTCTTCGTTATTTCCCATTACTGATAGAATCAATTCCACATCTTTATCCAGGCATAGAAAACCATTCAAACTTTGTTAAATGCTATTTTCTGGGTCTCTGGTTGTATCAAACTCTTCATCATTTCCATTCCTGATCCCACGCTTCTCCTTCCTACACATACCACTGTGCCTTCAGCTGTAATTCCTTCCTCTCTCCATTCATCCATCTAGCAAACTCCAATCAAACATTATCTTTTTGGGAAAATTTTAATGGAAATGTAAAATTTCCATTAGCACTTATGAAATTGCTTCTGCTCCTGATGTGAGCTCCTTAACAAGGCAGCCTGCATTGTCCAGGCATCTCCAGCACACATCGTGCATACTTAATAAATGAAGTGATCTAGTAAATTAATGAGCTGCGGTGCTCTGTCTAGATCTTTGAAGATAAGTATGGAAAGAATGAAGAAACAGATTTAGATTGTAAACCTTCTGAGGGCAGGAACTATAGCCTATGTTTCATTGCATGCAAACGATTGCTACTTAGAAATAACAAAGAGTAGTATAGTGCAAGACACACACTCTGGACCCAGATTCTGCTGGGTTCGAATCCCTGGCTCCACAAACACTATTTGTGTGACCCCGAAAAATACCTTGAGGAGTTAGTATTCGTAAAGTGCTTAGAACTGTGCCTGGCAAACATGAAGTATTGTATATATGTTTTTTAAATAATAATAATAATAGATCATAAAGCAGAGAGTCAGGAAAACTTGTTTCTGATTCTGAGCTCTGTCTGGCACATATTAACATAGGCACTTAATACATATGTGATGGGTATATAATGGAAAGGAACACAGTGCCCAGTAATCGCACTTTCTATGCATGGCATTTTGGTATAAAACATGACTGATTAGGTATTTTCTGTGTTAAAGGATACTGCAGTTTATTGGTAGTGAAACTACTTACACTCCCGAATTTAACGGCACATTGGGACATGATTCCCCAGTAAATGTGGTAATAGTTTAGTATGATAAATTTTTAAGAAGGCGTATTTTACCCCAAATACAGGTTGAGCCTTTGGACACAGTAGTTAGTGGGAACCAGTAGCCCATTGGAGGCCAAAACATCCACCTAGATGGAAGGAAGAGACAGATGCTTCCAAATATATCGATGTCACTCAAGTGAAATGCACAGTGCCCAGTTCCTTCTCACATTCTTCTCCTACGTAATCACAGGATGCGCCTCTCCGTTGCAGCTGGCTCAAGTGCAGCAGTGATCTCATAGGAGGAGACGACTTTCCAACTTGAAGTTATTATTATTTAGGAAGATACCATCCGTCCTGATCCCCCCCCCCCCACCAGGGTCAGCTTAAGCAAGAGAGATGTAGCCCTTCCCAGTATATCTTTATTCTAAATAAAGTATAATTACTGGCCATATTTTGTAATAACCTAGATGACACAGACTGAAGTTTTAACTCACTTCTCGGACTACAGGGACTAAATAGGAGACGAGCTCATTAGTCAAATTATGTTGTATTATCCTGCCGTTCAAGCAGCCCCATCCTTGTAATATTTATAACACACTGGATCAGCAGAATGGCCCAATACCAAGAGCGAGAACAGTTTTAGCTGGTCCCACAACAGGTGCACACACTGCTGCGTAAGTGAAGTAAAAACTCTGCGAACAGTTCTGCAAACCGCACTGGCAAATGCAGGATTATCAAATGCCAAGAGCAGCACTTTTGGAAATAAAAGCTCCTGATTACTCTACAATTCTGAAGATATATTTTTAGTGGAAGGATCCGTTTAACCTGGCCGCCACGACAACTAAACTGGAGACTTGCAAGCCTCCTGACGAAAATTTAGAAAAGAATGAGCACTACCGGATGCTATAATACCCTGAACTCTCGGGTCACTTTCTTGTCTCCCGTCTTGAGAGATGGGTAGAATATTCCCTCAGAAATCACTTTGCTAGACTGCGTGAAAGCTGTTTTATTAACAGAACACTTATTATTTTTATTGGAAGGACTTCAAAGTCTGAAATCTTATACCACCTTCCATAAAGCAAGAGATACAATGTTGTAATAAAATAAACTACTTGGAATGTTCCATGCAGCAGTGCAGAGTAAGAAAAGAGGAGGAATGGAAATCAAAAACGAGGATTTGAATTCTGGCTCTGACACATGCTTGCTTCATCCACTAGGGAGAGTTATTCAATCCCTCCTCAATAGAGGTTTTTCACATGTGTAGTCACAAATCCTACCTCATGAGGTTGTAGTGGGAATTAAATCAATTTTCTATGAAAAGGTGTGCAACGCAGTGTCCTACCAATAAATGATGTTAGATATATAAGAATAAATTTGAATAATAATCAATGCTATACTGTAACTCTGTTTTTATATTAGGAATTCTGTAAGCTTTTAAATGAAAGTAGCTTGGTCTCTGTCATAAAAAAACATTTCTACAATAAACTATATGCTTCCATACACCTTATATATGCTTTTCTTTGTAGTACTCATTACCTTTTAATGCAAAAATATAATTTATTTATTTATTATGTTTATTGTCTGTCTCTATACACCATAAAAGAAGGTAAATGAAAGCACATATTTTTGCCCGTGTTGTTCACTTTTGTTTCCCCAACCTAAGAGTACTATTGGCACATAATAAATATTTTTTGAATGAATGAATGCAAGCATCCTTTCCCTCAATATGTAAAAGTCCTTGTTATAAATACTACCATGGACTATTGGGAGCAGAAAGGGATGCAAATTTGTACTAAGAAATTTATTTCAGTAGAATTACAAAGAATAGCAAGAATGAGAAAAATAGTTAAATATTTAGCAAAATAATGAATTTCCGTAAAAAAATTTTGAATATAAAAGTACTATGTTTGTCAGTTACCTATATTATTAAAAAGTCTTCACCAAGACTCACCAGAAAACCAAGAAATGCAGCTCTTCAAAATATAGTAGGAATGAAAAATAAAACTAGTTTTTTTTTCACACAACAGAAATTTTTTTTTCTGGATTTATTAAAGTAGCCATGTATTTATGACATCTTTCGATGCTCAAATACAAATACATAATAGACCTCGCATGTTTGTCATATATAACTAAAATTCAAATTAGTTGCTGGTCTAGATTTTTGGCATTCTATAAATATTGCAGTGCGTAACACTGTGAATTATGTTTTAATTTTTCCACTATAAGAGTAAAACAGATTTTGTTTTCCATTGGTGAAACGTATACTTATGTTAGAGAATTCAAGAGAATATGGATGAGGTTTGCTAGGACATATATCTTACATGTTTTCTACTTTAAAATTATTTATAACTGCAGGAGTTTAAACCACTAGTTTCCTGGATATGCAAGCAGAGCCTCTTGAGAATGTTCCCTACTTAAATGAATATTTAGTGAACCCCTGTCTTCTTCTCATAGATGACTCAACTGAATCTCAAGCCCATCATGGAATGATCACACACCTCAAGAGGAGAAGTCCTCCGTAACACTAATCACCTTCTGATTGTTCTTCCAAACTGTACTTTAGGGCCATCCCAACACTCAAGATAAGTTTGCTCATCTATAGCTCTATGTAAGTTCTAAACAAATAATAGAGAAACAAAGCCATCAAGTTTGAATATATATATAAAAAAATGTATCCTCAATATAGCTTTGATAAAACGGTACTCATTCAAATAGCCATTGCCAAAATTCATCTTTACCTCTTCCTCAATCTAATTTTCCCTTTGGCATTCTTCACAATTTATAATTATATGTAATTTGTTTAAAGTCTGCCTCTCCTGCAAGTCTGTATGTTTCATAAGGGCCTAGGATTGTTTAGTCTGGTCAATGTTGTACATACAGCATATTACCAGGTTCTAAATAAGAGGGAATGAATGAATGAATGAATGAATGAATGAATGAGCAAGTGAATTAAAGTATGAATTCCTTCTTTGTAAACACATGCATACCCTTTAATTATTAGGTAAAAAAAACCTCAGTGGAGGCTTCAACATTTGTATTCAAACCTAAAATATCCATGGCCTCTTCATTCCCAATAATGGTCTCTATGTCACTGCAACCGCCCACTCCTATGGCTACATCTTGGACTCTGGTCCCCCAACAGCCCTCTGAGCTACAAAATGAGATATTCCCGTCTATAATTAGTCATTTATTGCCAGCTCTTCTCATTTATTTCCAAAGCATCAGTTCTTCAACCACGGGTCTTTCCCCCTAATGTCAACTTTCTACTTGTCTCATTTTCACCTTCTTTCTCTCCCCCTCAGATTCCGTGGTCTAACATCCCACTGCCTATCCAATATATTAAATTTCCTTTCTCCACTGTACTTCTGTCATATTCACGTGGCAAAACCTCAAGCATGGAAGAGCTAGACACACAGCAGTAAACAAGACAGGCAAGTCTCTGCCCTCACAGAGCTGGCAGCCCATCAAAGAAAGCAGATATAAGCAACTCCGTAGTTAGAAGAAGCCAGGACAAGCCAGGTAAATCAGAAGGAGTAGGATGTTATGGAAACTGAGCTGAGAGACCCAAGGAAGATCTCCGCAGCCTGCCTGTCCAGCGCCTGGGCTGGAGTGGCTGAGAGCTGCTGAAGAAAAGTACCCAGCTGGCCGGCTTCTGTTGGCAAAGCCAATTCAGTCTTTGTGCTTCCCAGACCATTCTGCTACTTATGCTTCCCTGGTCAATTCTTTTTCACATTCTCCATAGTGACAAAACTTTCCCACTCTCCAGATACCGTGTTTCCCTGAAAATAAGACCTAGCTGGACCATCAGCTCCAGTGCGTCTTTTGGAGCAAAAATTAATGTAAGACCTGGTTTTATTTTACTATAATATAAGGCCAGGTATAATATAATATAATATAATATAATATAATATAATATAATATAATATAATATAATATAATATAATATAATACCAGGTCTTACATTAATTTTTGCTCCAAAAGACACATTAGAGCTGATGGTCCGGCTAGGTCTTATTTTCAAGGAAACACGGTATCTCTTATTTCTACAGATAACTGCCTCCCCATTCATAGGTGACATTAGCACTATTAGAAGGAAACACAAAGAGTTTCACCACCTCTGTTTTGGCAAGCCTATAGGCTATTGACAGAACTAACATTTCCTCTTTTCTTCTGATTTCCATAGAAGAAACCCAGTCTTCCTCTTATCTCCAGATTATTCTCACTCTATTTATTCTCCAGATTTCACAACCTTTCCTTCCCCACCCCCAGGCAACAAACCTCCTCCCTGTTTCCACACTCAAATCCCTGAGAACTTGATCCATCTTTAGCTCCTTCTTCTGGGTACTGAATATTCCCTCCCCTTCTCTGCCAGGGGCTCTTCCTCAATGTTTATTCATTCATTCATCTATGTAACATTTTTGAACACTTTCTATGTGACAGGCATGGCTCTAGGCTCTGAGGGGTATGACAGTGAAGAACTCTGACAGAGTTCTATCCTTCACTGAGTTTACATTTTAGTAGGAGGAGCAATAAACCATTAATGAATCATGTAGGGTAAGTTCCAGCAGAGATGAGCGCTCTGGTGAGGGTAGAGTGCTCACGAATAACCCAGGAGCTCTCTTGGATCGCATAGTGCTGTTCTTGCCTGTGTTATGAATGTTATGTATGAAACCAAAAAAGAGAGAAGACAATCTTAAAGGGAGAGAAAAAATGGGGAGAGAAGTTAAAACAGAAAGTATTTTTTTATTGTGAATGGTAAATATGGTCAGGTAGGCAACAAGACATAACTGGCAATGAGGATAAAAGCAGAGGTAATGCAACATTGCTTATTATCTTCTTAACTAGCTAGTAGGAAACCGTGACCTAGTGAGCAGCAGGGAATTTAAAAGTTGGTAACTTTACACTGGTCTTTCCACCTCGGTCCAACTTGGTGAACTTTGATTCCTTTCTCTAAAAGCCATAGCAGGAAGAGGCGATGAGGAAAACTGGACTTACTATAGAGAAGGGTAGTTTTTTTTGTTTTTTTTTTTTGCTTTGCTTTCTGGATGGATGAGTACCCTGATAAAATTCCAGAAAACCAGACGTTTACAACCTAAATTACAAGATTTCCTAGGAACTATGCCACCATTCCTAGGGAATGCCATCATTCCCATAATACAGAAAAGAGATTTCTTAAAAAAAAAAGGAAGCACTCGGTTGACCTGAATGATTAAGCCATGAGAGGGAGACCTGAGACCTACCCCAAGGAGGTATCTCATCAGACGGGGAATTGTGGTGGTGGTGGGGAGGGGAGGACAGTACTGGGAGGGTGGGCACAGTAAGTACAGCACTGTAGAGCCTGGTTTGGTAAAGAAGGAGTAAGAAAAAGCAGCAACGGGAGTCAAGGCACAGCGTGAGTGACTGAGAGAGAGGTAAGTACAGAGGGTGAAAACGTTCCAGGAGTGGAGAGAAAAATCCCAAAGAAAAGATTTGCTACAAAGATATTACATAAACCGAGAGGGAGTCAGTAAGCGGACTACGAGAATGAGAGCCCAGCACAAAAGGGGGAAGCAGGTGAGACCAGCAGGAATGACCCTGACATGGCTAACCTAGGCTAGAAAATGTTTCATGACAAATAATGCCAAGTTGCCTTAGCACACTGGGAACATCTGAAATACTGACGTGTAAAGGATATACCGTGATGTTTGCTTATCAGAAAACATCACATCTATAAAATATTAAGCCTAGAATCTAAAGATAAATCCTGAGAATTGCTAAGTCATCTCTATGTTTAATGCCTATTCTCCTCACTCACAGCCTAGAACCACACTGTGTCCTTCTAAAAGGGGGACACAGTATACAGCTTGTGTACCCAGGCAAAGGAGAGGAGGAGAGAATAAAGGACAGCAAATTGCAAGTCAGGAAAAAAAAAAAAAAGCAGACTTGCTTCTCAGCTCCTCAAACTCCAGCCCATCCACAGTCATGCTGGGCTTTGCTTCAACTGTGCTGCTCATTCCTTCCTCAGGCCAACCCTCCCCACAGAGCAGGGATCCTGGACACAGGGTGAAATGAACACAACCAAAAGCCCATGAGCAGTACTCTCCTGAGTCCATATCTAGAGTCTCCTGCTGGGACTTCTTGCCTTCTCAGGCCTGGCAGCGTCCCTGACTGCCTAGCTTGCCCCCCATGAAATGCTCCTCCGTTTGAACCAACATGGAGGAACTTAGAGTCCCTTCTCTGCTTCTCCCCAATTTTTCTTTTTCTCTTTTCTAGCTGTTTTGAAAGTCATATTAACAATCTTTTCCAGCCTTCTCTGGAGGCTTTTCCTCGAACTAATTTTCCTTGAGGTGCCACCCATGATGCACAGATGTGGGTCATCAGTTTACTATTTGCTGTCACTTTACAGACATAACAAAGACTAAACTGAAATTATAAACACAGGGGGATAGCTGGGAGATGGTGGTCATGATTGCTTCCTTCAAGGTATTTTTTAAAATAAGATAAAGCTTTAAATGCCATCAGGAAAGCATGGAGATTGCTTTTTCTTTTGGCCCAATTGATTTTGCTTCCTCTTTTGGAGTAAATAAAAATCACTTCGGGTGTCCTTATTTTGTATCTTCTCCTTTCCTCTGCCTTCCTCTTTCTCTGCCCCTCCCCCTTCACCTTCTTCGTCCTCCCAGATACTCACAGAGAGCCTACGAGGAGGAAGTTATTTTCTTTCTCTCCTCAAGTCCTGAGGGCATTTGCTGGTTTTAGAGCATTTAGATAAATGCTCTCAGCCCCTTGAATCTTATCACATGTCGCCAGTAAAGGACATCCATAATGAAGAAAAGACAAACTTGACAACTAACAATTATGAAAAACCAAGCAGAGCACAAGGACAGACCTTGTTCTTTTGAAAAAATGTTAAAATAATAGCAAGTCTCTGTCCCCTGATGCCAAAACAACGAGTTAATTCAGCAATTTAGTCTTAAAATAGTAAGTTCATACAAAGGCAACATAAAAAAAGGAGAGAACCCTGGGGTCATTATAACAATATCAATACCTAAGAATCATACAATCTACCGAGCATTTTCATAGATGCCAGAGACTGAATCTAAGTTCCTGGCTTTGCCAGCAATAGCCCCATGCCTTCTGAGTCCTGGGTCTCTTCTCTACCTCTCACCCCCATTCACTATCTGCTGACACTATTTGAATTCCACTTGATTTACTTCACTTTCCTCACCTGCAAAGGAGCACCAACCTTCCATCTTACTTTTCATGCTATTGTAAGGATCAAAGGAGACTCAAACAGTGAAAATAAAAACATTCGAAAATATATAGCCCCTCTGTCAGCAATGAAGGATTCCAAATGCAGCTGAACTGAGAATTCTGACTGTGAACATACACATAGAGAGAACGATCCAAGATGGTGGCAAAATAGACAAACACCTGCTTCCTTCTGAGACCACATCAGAATTACAACTAAATTATAGAACAGTCAACCTAGAGAACCATCCAAAGTCTGGCAGAAAAGAAGTTTTATAATTAGAGATATAAAGAAGAAGCCATGTCGAGACTGGTAGGAGAAGCTGAGGCGTGAAATGGGCTGGCCCCAAACCTCTGTGAGGCTGATGAGAACCAGGAGGGATATCTCCACCATGGAGTATCTCCCTGGAGGAATGAGGGACCTGATCTGCACACAAGCCTCCCCTGCCCAGAGTATTGGTACTGGGAAGAGGAGCCCCCACATCTAGCTGTGAAAACCTGGGGATTCCGACCTTCTGGGTGGGACAGAAGGCTGCAAGAAACCCAGACATCCACACAGACTTGCTCACAGGCACTCACCCTGGGCTCCAGTGGAGGGACAGTGACTCGGGGGCGGGGAGGAGGGGGTGGTGTTGAAGCCACACGGCATATGTGGCTTCTGGCAAGGGCTGGAAGATAGTTGCCATTTTCCCTGTGTGGGGTCCTTGTCCCATGCAGCCAGCAGGCAGGAGCCATCTTTCCTCATGCCCATGGCCAAAGCTGAATCTGATTGGTCTGATAAGCTCTGCTTGCTCCACCCTGTTGACTCACTGAGATCCTGTCACACCCAACTCCATCCAGCACAAGGCTTTATCGGCAGCTGAACTTTATGGGAGCTGGCAACCAGCAGCAGGCCTCAGTGTGTCCTGGCTTTTTGGGGAGCTACCCTAGACCTGGTACTGGTGGCAGACATCCTTGCAATGTGGCCTCTCCCACGTGCCTCCAGGTCTAGAACAGGCAGTGACCAACTGTGGATTGCTTTGTAGCTCCTACCAGGTAGTCCCTAGTCAATCACAGGCCCCAGAACCAACATACTTGAAAGTTGGCTTCAGATGACAGCCAAGCACCACTCAGTTAGCCCCACAAGCGTCACACACAAAGGAGAGTCTCAACAGGCACCAGAACCCACTGGGGAAAATCCCACTCAGTGTGGTAAGCCTCCCGCACAACAGCCCATAAGCTGTGGAGATGGCCAAAATCCAAAGCCAGTCAGCCCGAGGATCAGTCCCACCCAATGACATGCTAATAGCAATCAAGGCTCAAACATAACAGGACAGCACACACAACCCACACGAGGGACACTCCTGGAGCACGCAGCGCAGGGGACCAGGGAGACCGTGTCACTGGGCCCCACAGGGCACCTACTACATAAAGCCACCCAGCCAAGACTGGAAGACATGGCAGATCTTCCTAATACATAGAAACAAACACAGAGAGGCAGACAAAATGAGGAAACAAAGAAATACATCCCAAATGAAAGAACAGGAGAAAAACTCCAGAAAAAGAACTAAAAAGAAATGGAGGCAAGCAACCTACCAGAGACAAAGTTCAAAACACTGGTTATAAGGATGCTCAAGGGTCTTAGTGAGGACTTCAGCAAAGAGACTACAAGCATAAAAAGGACATAGGAACCACAAAAAGAACCAGTCAGAAGTGAAGAGTACTATAACTGAAATGAAGAATGCACTAGAAGGAATCAGACTAGATGAACCAGAGGATTGAATCAACAATTTGGAAAACAAAGTAGCAGAAAACATACAATTGGAACAGCAAAAGGAAAAATGAATTTAAAAAAAATGAGGATAATTCAAGAGACCTCTGGGACAACTGCTAGCATAACAACATCTGCAGCATATGGATACCAGAAAGAGAAGCGAGAAAGCAAAGGATTGAGAACCTATTTGAAGAAATAATGACTGAAAACTTTCTTAACCTGGCAAAGGAAATAGACATATATGCCATGGATAGGAAGAATTAATATAGTTAAAATATCCATACTACCTAAGGCAATATATAGATTCAACGCAATCCCTATCAAATTACCAACAACATTTTTCACAACACTAGAACAAATAATCCTAAAATTTATATGGAACCATTTTTTTTTCATATTGAACCAAAATTTATATTGAAAAATAAGAACAAAGTGGGAGGTATCACACTACCTGACATCAAATCATACTACAAGGCTATAGTAATCAAAGCAGTACTGGCATAAACACAGACACATAGATCAATGGAACAGAATAGAGCCCAGAAATAAAGCCATACCCATATAGTCATTTAATCTATGACAAATAAAATAAAAATATACATTGGGGGAAAGACAATCTATTTAATAAATGGTGCTGGGAAAACTGGACAGATACATGGAAAAAAAGAAAACTGGACCACCTTCTTATTCCATATACAAGAATAAATTCAAAGTGGATTAAAGACTTAAATGTAAGACCCCAAATCATAAAACTCCTAGAAGAAACTACAGGGAGTAAACTCTCAGACATTACCTGGAGTAAGATTTTTATTGATATATCCCCTGAGGCAAGGGAAGCAAAAGAAAAAATAAACATGTGGGACTACATCAAACTAAAAAAGATTTTTCACAGCAAAAAAAACCATCAATAAAACAAAAAGACATCTTACTGAATGGAAGAAGATATTTGCCAATGATATATCTGACAAGGGGTTAATACACAAAATTTATTAAAAAAAAAAAAAAACAAGAAAAAAAAAAACCTCATTCAACTCAACACCAAAAAAACAAACAACCCAATTTTTAAAATGGGCAGAGGACATAAGAGACATTTCTCTAAAGAGGACATACAGATGGCCAACAGGCAGACATAAGAAAACATGCTCAACATCACTAATCATTAGAGAAATGCAAATAAAAACTACATTGAGACACCAGCTCACACCCATCAGCATGGCCGTCACCAATAAATCAACAAACAACAAGTGTTGGTGAGGATGTGGAGAAAGGGGAACCCTCATGCACTGTTGGTGGGATTGCAGATTTGTGCAGCGACTATGGAAAACAGTATGGAGGTTCTTCAAAAAATTGAAAATGGAACTACCTTATGACCCAGCAATTTCACGCCTACGTATCTATCCAAAGAAGTCCAAAACACTAATTTGAAAAAATACATGCACCGCTATGTTTATTGCAGCACTAGTCACAATAGCGAAGATATGGAAACAACCAAAATGCCCATCGATAGATGATTGGATAAAGAAACTGTGACATTTATACAATGGAATATTACTTGGCCATAAAAAAGAATTAAATCTTATCATTTGCAACAACATGGATGGGCCTAAAGAATATTATGCTAAGTGAAATAAGTCAGACTGAGAAAGACAAATACCATATGATCTCACTTACATGTGGAATCTGAAGAACAAAATAAATGAACAAACAAAACAGAAATAGACTCATAGATACAGAGAACAAACTGATGGTTGCTAGATGGGAGGGGGGTGAGGATGGGGGAGAAGGTGAAGGAATTAGAAAATACAAATTAGTGGTCACAATATAGTCACAGGGATGTGCAATACAGTGTGGGGAATGTCATCAATAATGTTGTAAGGATTATCTAAGGTGTCAGATGGGCACTGGACTTATCAGGGGGATCACTTCATAGACTGTGTAGATGCCTGACAATACGCTATACAACTGAAGTTGAAGTAGAATAATATTGAAAGTCAACTATAAACACACACACACAGACAGACACACACACTGAGAGGGTGCCAAAAAATATATACACATTTTAAGAAAGGAAAAACTGTATCAAAATTGTCATACTCAATATATACCGATAACAAAAGATGAATACAAGTCACGTTTGACTTCTGCAATTACAAGAGGTGCTCAAACTGGTTACCATCAGCGTAATTTTAATACAGGTTTTTCCTTTCTTAAAATGTGTATACATTTTTTTGGCACCGTCTGTGTGTATTCACGGGATATAAAGCACAGCACAGGGAATATAGTCAATGGTATAGTAATAGCTATGTACGATGTCAGAGGGGTAGTAGACTTGGGGAGGTTATCACTTTGTGAGGGGTGTAAATGTCTAACTATTATGTTGCTTTGTACACCTGAAACTAATTTTTTTTAAATGAGGATAGTTTAAGAGACCTCTGGGACAACCTCAAGCATAATAACAACATTCGCACCATAGAGGTACCAGAAGGAGAAGAGGGAAAACAAGGGATTGAGAACCTATTTGAAGAAATACTGACTGAAAACTTTCCTAACCTGGAGAAGGAAATAGACATACAGGAAGCACAGAGAGTCCTAAACAAGATAAACCAAAACAGGCCCACACTGAGATACATTATAATTAA
The DNA here is from genome assembly GCF_057876585.1 of Rhinolophus sinicus. Lineage (NCBI taxonomy): Eukaryota > Metazoa > Chordata > Mammalia > Chiroptera > Rhinolophidae > Rhinolophus > Rhinolophus sinicus. The sequence continues at coordinate 22,858,841 of NC_142508.1, forward strand.
AATGGTAAAAGTTAAAGACAAAGAGAGAATACTAAAAGCAGCAAGAGAAAGGCAACTAGTATTGTCGCGCGAGGCGGCCTGCGGGGTCTCTGCTCCCGCTCCCCACACAAGAACGCAGGACATGGCGAGGCCAAAAAGGAACACCCACGGAGCCATAGGCAGGGGAGCCACACTACTACGGTCTCACCAGAGGCTGGGTTCACTGGATGTGCGACCTGCTGTCCGTTCTGTCTGCAACCTACCGACGACTCTCCTCCACTCTCCTCCACTCTCCTCCACTCTCCTCCACTCTCCTCCACTCTCCTCGGCTCTCCTTCGTAGCCGCGGCAGTTATATTAGTGGCCAATGGCTCAATGGCTCAATGGCCACAGCTGACGGCCAATCAGCCACAGCTGACGGCCATCCACCACCCGAGCCAGCACCCCTCCACGTGAGGCCGAGAGCCTGCAAACTACTTTCTGGGCTCTGCCCCCACAAGTATCTTATACGGGAGTTCCGATAAGATCAACTGATCTCTCAACAGAAACTTTGCAGGCCAGAAGGGATTGGCAGGAAATATTCAATGTGATGAAAAGCAAGGATCTACAACCAAGGTTATTCTACCAAGCAAGGCTATCATTTAAAATTGAAAGACAGATAAAGAGCTTCCCAGACAAGAAAAAGCTAAAGGAGCTCATCACCACCAAACCAGTATTACTAGGAATCTTAGAGGGACTTCTTTAAGACCAAAAAAAAAAAAAAAAAAAAAACTTAAAAAAATTTTAAAAATGAAAAATATGAATAATAAAATGACAATAACTACATATCTATCAACAATCACTTTCAATGCTCCAATTAAAAGACATAGGGTGGCTGAATGGATAAGAAAACAAAATCCTTACATATGCTGCCTACAAGAGACTCACTTCAGATTGAAAGATACACACAGACTGAAAGTAAGGGGATGAAAAATGTTATTTCATGAAATGGAAAAAAATGAAAATAAAAAGCTGCGGTAGCAATAGTTATACCAGACGAAATAGACTTTAAAACACTGACTATAACATGAGATAAAGAAGGACCCAGTAATCCCACCTCTGGGTATTTATCTGAAGAAACCCAAAATTCTAATTTGAGGAGACATGCATATCCATATGTTTATTGCAACATTGTTTATAACAGCCAAGATGTGGAGGTAGCCTTGGTGTCCTTCGATGGATGAATGGATAAAGAGGGGTGATACATATACTTGTATACAATGGAATATTGCTCAACCATGGAAGGGAATGGGTTCTTGACATCTGTGGTGGCCTGGATGGACCTGGAGGGTATTGTGGTGAGTGGTTATGTCAGACAGAGAAAGACAGAGGTCATATAATTTCACTTATATGTGGAATCTAAAGAACAAAACAAACAGAAACACATTCATAGATACAAAGAACATTTTGATGGTTGCCAGATGGGAGGGTGTTGAGGAGGTGGGTGAAAAAGGGGAAGGAATTAAGAAGAACAAATTGGTTGTTACAAAATAGTCATGGGGATGTAAAGCACAGAGAATATAGTCAATAATATGGTAATACCTGTGTATAGTGCCAAGTGAGTACTAAATCAGTCGGGGGATCACTTCTTAAATTATACAAATGTCTAACCACAAGGCTGTACACCTGAAATTAATACAAAATAATATTGAATTTTAACTGTAATTGAAAAATTAAAAATGGGAAGGTGCAGGGAAATAAGATATCTAAAGTTCCAGGTGTAAAACAAATAAGTCATGGGGATATAATGTACAGCATGGGGAATATCGTCGATAACATTATGATAGCTGGACGGTGTCAGATGGTGGCTGGACTTATGGTGATCATGTCATTAGGTACTTAAATGTTGAAGAACTGTGGTGTACACCTGAAACTGATGTAATGTATGGTAGCTATATTTTTTAATAAAAATTTAAAAAGAAAATGTATAGCCACTCATAAAAGTAAGGAACATTTAAATATCTCTCAAAGCATTTATTTTATAAAAGAAACTCTTGACAATCTAAAACATTTCAAATTGTTAAAAGATAAACTGAGGTGTATTAAAAAGTTTAAGTTTACTTGAGCAAAAATCAATTTGAAAAATGGGGTGGTGCCAAACTGCAAGTGGTTAGGAGTGCTCACCCCACCCCAGCCCCCTAGAGGAACCAGGGGAAAGACTTATATAGAGAATGTACGGAAGCAAAGAAAGGAAACTGATTGGCTATCCCCTTTGAGCGCTTACAGGCTTAGCTTTGGGGTTGCTTACAAAGGCTTCCATCGCATTAGAGCCACTTTAGTCTTATGGCCTACTTGTTTAATTAATTGAACAAAATAAAACCCTTAAAAAATTGAATCATATGATTTTATACAGATTCCGTCAAATTACATATGGAATCTGAAAAAGGAAGTGTTTATGTATCAGGGATATTAAAGTATTTAAAAATAATCAATGGACCACCATTTCCACTGTGCTTCTCTGATAAAAACCCAGTGTTAGAGCAAAAATATTATGAAAAAAATATATGGCCATTGACAGCATATATATAATGAACATATTTCTTAGATGTGGCTGCTAGATGAAATTAGACAGCTTTGCTATAATGATTGCACAACTAAATATGATTTAATTGTATGCTCTGTTATAATGTTCTATAAAAATATTCACACTGAAGATATAAAAAGCCTTTTATCACATTACATTCCCTCTTTTTGGCTTAAAAAATACAATCTCCACTGTCTAGTCTTATGAAATTCAATAGTATTTGCTCACTAAATTCCTGAACTCCCATTTTCCTTCTCCATTTCAATCCTCATTCTCTCCTCTCCGCTTTCCCTACTACAACACCTGCTACTCTTCCTGCCATCACCCTCCGGCCCAGTTAAGACTTTAGCTTTCCTTCCAGCCCTGCAGTCTTCTCTGCGTCTCACCACTGCACACACACAACCCCAGGCTTCTGCAGGCGGCCACCATGAAAGACTCTGTGTGGCCAGCCTGGAACCTCTTTCAGCACCACAGCAAACACGCCCTACTCGGGACAGTGCCCGGCCTAATAAAACAACTGCAGATATAAGTGTGGAATTCAGGCACTGAATTGGGAATAAGATTTGCCCTCCACTGCCTATCCAGTCACCACAGTCATCCCCTCTGGGAGAGGACAGGTTCCTGAACCTACTTCATGTGGCTAATATTGCCCATCCCAGGTACACAGCACCTCCGGCCCCTGTCTTCCGCCCTCAGCTTTCACATCCCTGTACCAACAAGTTCATCTGGATTCTCCCCAGCAATCCAGTGTCCCCAGAACTGCACAGATGGTTAAGGATGAAAGCAACGCACTCCATGCAGGTAGCCCCACATCTCCAGGGCAGCAAAGATCAGCTCCAGTTCTGAATGAAAGACTTCAGGGTGAAGGCACACATCTCACCAAACCAGAGAAACTATGGCTCATCCTACCCATGTGGGGGTCAAAGTCTTAAGAAGAATGGGGGCGTGAGGGTGAAATACTCAGGCACCACACTGCACAAAAGAAGCATCCTGCCTTGTATCAGATTCGTACACTAAGTTTTCTTAAGGACACATTTACTCCTCAGCACTGACTCTGTTTTCTTGCTTACTCTGAGCACCCTTGGGGCTGTTCACTTTGCATGGCTTCCGCATCTTGTCCCACTGGCCGGTGCTAATATACAACCGAGGTTCTCCTCGATGACTACCCTGGGTAACCCTAAGGGCCCTCTTTCCCTGCTTCCCCTCTAGAAGCCTCCACCCAGTCTACCCGCATCCTGCTCCTGTTGACAGGTCACCAACACACCAACACAGTGTAACACAACCTTACATATCCTTCTCTAACTCTATCTTAGAGTTCTCCAAACTACACACTCAATCTAGAACGTTTATGTTTGTGATGGGCAACTTTTTGCTTTAAAAATCAAAAATTGGCAGCATGACAATATATAATAATACCACAACAGAAGCACTATCTCTAGAGAAAAGAATAAGACTTCATTTAATATTGTTATTAAATTTACAACTCCCTAAATTCTAATGAACTGTGTCGCAGACCAGCATTCGGCTTCCTTTTGTGACTGGCTAGCAAAATGAGTTCCCTTCCTAGAGGTCCAGTTCCCTTCTTAAAGATGCAGCAGAAGGTCTCAGAGGCCAGGCCTAAAGAAGAAACCATCTCTTCTAAGGCATCAGAATGCTTTGATCTTCCCAGGAAAGCAGGAGGCGAGGATGCCTTGTAAATGGGGAAGGAACTGAATACGGGGTTGGGGGGGGGGGATCAGAGTTTAAGAATTCAATTGGAAATACAAAAGAAGAATTTAAGGACTGCTGACCACCATAGGGAGTTCTACACATGGACACACAGCATGAATTATACTAGATCCCATTCATCCATTACTTCAACCTGTTACGTGCCAGGCATTGTGTAAACTCGATCACCATTGCTTCTTTAAGAGAAGAAGAATCAGCTTATCTCCTTTCCCCTTAACCTTTTCGACTCTTCCACCAAAAAGAAAAATGAACTCTGTCTCAAATCTATCTACTTTTAAAATTGCTTATGTAGCAGTAAAATACATGGATAAATAGGTTTGGCTTGTGTGTAGGAAGCTTCAAAGGTGTTATTAATGTTTTCACAGTTTACTCAGGAAAAAAAAAAAAGAAGAAGAAGATAAGTGAGGAAAAGCCCATTAGAAATCACTTCTGCCCTCTGGGTGTGTCCAGTAAGGGAAGGTTTGCTGCTCAATATGAAAGACGACTTTCTGGTTGATATTTTTCTAAGGTCAGGTAGTTCCTGCAGTGCTGCAGAAAAGTTAATTTCCTGTTCCATTTTTCCTGAAGTATTTGGTGCACTATGGCTAAATTTATGCTAGATTTTCCACTGGGGAAGAACTAGGCTGAGAGCTGAAACTATTGGAATGCTATTACATTTCCTATTGCTTGTTAAAGAAACAGTAAAACATCATGAGGAAACTCAATTGTGATGGCACAATTTTGGACACTAGTGGCATTTTGAAACATAAATGTATAACTTGACATTTGAATAGCACACTATACTATAATTTTTTAATGAAAAAAGGTTATTCCTGGTACTCACATTTATGTTGCTTATATGAATTCTTTTCCCTCAATAGGTGAAAATGAGAATATTTTCATGACATTAGCCTGTGGGATTTCTGAAATTAATTGAACAAGGAGGCCATGAGACTAAGGGGGCTCTAATGCCCTGGAGGTCTACATAAGCAACCCAAAATCTAAGCCTATAAATGCCTCAAGGTTATGAAATCAAAACTTAAGGACAACTAATCACAATCAATTAAGACTTTAGGCTATAGCCAATCAATAAATCCTAGCTTTGCTTCTGCCTTGTCTTTATAAAAGTCACTCCCGATCTCCTGCCAGTGCTGGGTTCCTAAATATTTCTGGTTTGGTGCTGGTTGATTTGAATAGATTTTTGTTCAAATAAACTCCTAAAAATGTTAATATGTCTGTTTAGTTTTTAGCAGGTGTAATAGTGCTTATTCCGCTACCTTTCATAATCTCAGTGTTTTCCAAAGCACTCATAATTTGATCCCATAACATTTCTGCAACAGACATTTCCATCCCTATGCCACAGTCTAGGAAAATGAAGCCCAAAGTAATCACTTGTTCATGGTCACTCAACTGTTCAGCATTGGAACTGTGTCCCCTTTTGCCTGGAGAGAGTGAGTGGGGGAACTGCAGACTCTGCGTCAGATACACGGACATTTGACTGGTGGTTCAGAAGGTTTACAAAAGTCTGTACCAGCACCACAATGGTATCCACATTTCTTATGTCAAAATAAATAAGAAACACCATGACCCTGGAGAAATATTACTCTTTAAATAAATTCTATTTTTCTCCCCACAGGTGGGTTATTCACTATCGTCGGGCTTTGTCCCTTGCCTGACTCCCATCCTGAATTGGCCACTTTTTCCCAGATCCCTCTTCAGCATAGTCAGAATATATTTAGGGCAGAAGATACCAGCTTCTATTTGTCAAGATCAGCTGGGAGATGTGTTGTAAGAAATTAGCTACGAAAAGAATTATAATCAAATTTGTAAATAATTTACAGTGTATAATCAGGGAAGATGTGCCACATTCCCACTACTTTTAGTCACCCTTTACTGAGCGAGAGAGGAAGGAAGTATCAGGCACAGCCCTGGAAATACCAATGGAATGCGCCTGCATTTGATTGCATTTAGATGTTTCAAACAGAAAAGAAACTGAAGACTGCTAGCATAGGACACGCTGACTTAAACATCTGCCTGAGCAAAATATAACGAAGAAAACACATCAGCTGAGAATCAAAACTATGTACGCCACGTGCAATCTTGAAACAAATCTGATATAAGCCATTTAAAGTGTCTGCTTTTGAGGCTAGAATTTACACCGAGCTTCTCAGGGGCTGGAAAGACACAAACACTTACTGAATGCCACCATGCTTGGTGTTTTCAGACCCATATTCAGTTCTCATAAGCAGGGTGTAATTAGCTCCATTTTTCCAGGGAGAAATCGAGAGTTCAGAAATCCAGGTATAATTTGCCAAGGTCCTATAGCTAGTAAATAACACAGTAGGAACATGAGCTGATGTGTCCTGAAGCCCATGTTTGTCTACAGCGTACGTCTGTATGGTCTATTAGACTTCTTATTCAGTACACTTAACATGTTTGATGTTAGAAGCCTTGCTGGAGACAGGTGTACTCCCACCGGCAATACGCAGTCGCAGAGCTCCCCTTAGCAAGTTGCTCTGACTGGCATGTAGTATAAGCCAACTGGGGAGGGAGGGTAGGGGGAGGTGGAGTACAGTTAAGAGTCCCCAAGTGAGGATTAGAGGTGACAAATGTAATTATATTTCAGAACACGTGATCAGGCCAATTCTGTAATTCTAAACCCGTGTGCTCTTCTTAATAAGAATTATTTGTTCATCTACTAGTTTGGATCATAAGCCTCCATTGGTGAATTTAATAGAAAAAAATTTCATTAAGATCCTTATATACCGCAGAGACTCAATTCATCTTTTATCATTATATTTCTTTTTTAACCCTGTACATGATAGGTCAAGGTGTTTTGTTTTATGTTTTGAACAAGTCCCTGCAAAGCACAAAAGCTGACAAAGTACTGTTTACCTTGCAAATTTCCAACTTTGGTATAGTTTTTGTTAGAGAACATAAATCCACTTTTAGAACATGAGCTCATCCTTGCAGTTAGAATGGCTTCCTAGAAAAAATATCCAAAGGAAACCAAAGGGAAAAATGAAACCAAAACATTTCTTTCACCCCAACAGGCCACACATTCAAAGTCGACAACAGGAAGCATTTTTTATAATAATGTCAGTGTACATAGTGGTTTCCATTTCGGGGGGGTTATTTCATGTGAGTTTCTAATTCCATTAGAACAAGAAACAGAGAAAGAAGCAGAAGCCGTTGCCACTATCTTGAAAAAAAACCACACACACAGAGAGAATGACACCACTGAACTGATTCTTTGATTTATAGGAAAGTTAATAAATCTTGCTTAAATATGAGCACCATCAAAGCTTCATTAAAATCTATGCAATAAAATCTATGCAATGTAAACAAATTTGAATTTGTTTAAAATGCTCTCCGTATGAATAACTTTTCACCCATGTGCATCTTTCATTATAAAAATTTAACGCAGCTCTAATCAACTATCTCAGAGATATCCACGGGCTTTAATTAAGTGCTCGTCAGGAAGCCCAACTAATATGAACGTTGCGTACCTGTTCACATGCTGGCAACATCTGAGAACCTTCTATACATAGACCCCTATATTTAGATGTCACTGGCATAATTTAAACATCTTTACCTTCAAATCTGGTGAACATATCCAATCACATAAGAGGAAAAACTCAGTTCTAGTACAATCAATCTGTTAAAAAATGGAAATTGCTTGATAGAAAGAGCAGTGAGACGATGATAACAAGCCAAGAGAGATGGGAAGTAGAAATAGTTGGGAAATGATGCTGTGTGTCGTTTGTTTGTATGTTTTAATATGGTAGATTCTTGACAATATTTACAGGGATAAAGATCCCAACAAGACAAATGAGCTGGAGAAAGCAGGAGAGAGAGATGATACCTGATGCAGCAGATTCAATGTAGCAAAGTGGCAGGATGATTAGCATTAACCAGAAGGGCAAGAAATGGTACAGCAGGCGCTCAAGGTCCTGGCACAGGAAAGAGATGAAGTGGAGAAACTGACAGTGCAGCAAAGAGGAAAAATGAAATGAAAGGGAAGTTGTTCCTCGCATTCATTTCCTGGCCTCTGCTCCAAAGTAGGCCTTCTCTGACCCTTAAATTCATGACTCGATTATTTATTGTTTCATTGACTAGATATCTATTCAGTGCTCACTATGTGTCAGATACTATGTTGACACATAGTGAGCAATGAAGTAAGGTAGTAAGGATGCAGCAGTAAGTGAAATAAAGTCCCTGCTCTTAAAGAGTATATATTCTATGTAGACAGTAAATACATACATATATATATATATATATTTTTTTTGTTGTTTGTTTGTTTGTTTGTTTGTTTGTTTGTTTATTTAAGACGTTCTTAACCTCTTTCCCCTACTGCTCCCACCTCAACTCATCTCCTCACACCTCCAGCTATAGCATGCCATTAACCCCAGCATCTCAAACTTAATGCAATACATAGATGATGTATTATAGAATTGTGCACTTGAAACCTATGTAGTTTTGTTGACCACTGTCACCCCAATACATTTTAATAAAATAAAATGATGGACTTCAAAAAAAAAAATGGTTCAGCCCAAACTGGAGACCTTGCCCACAGATAAGCAGATCTGACTTTGAGTAGCATATTGCTTAAAGAAACCAATGTCATTTCTCAAGACCAAGAGCACATTTTGACATTTTCTGTGGGTTTTAGAAAGCAAAATTAGCAGAACTACTGTATCAGACATTAGATTGCCTCACCGCACATACCCCTCCAGTGGGCATTATTCATGCCATGGTTGTGGTAAGTGGTGGGCACTGTTTTCACCACCTCCGCCACCTGGGAGTTCCTGTGCTACACACGACTGACTGAGAAGCAGGGACCAGCTCACCTTTGCCAGTGCAGGACTACACCCACCGAGGCCCTGGCTCCCCAATGGCTGCCCAGAGAGTTCAGGTAACACTACTTGGAAGTAGCATGGGACAGACTCGAACTAACGAAAGACAGAAGAAGGGGAAAGCCAGGAAATAAACTGCTGGCCTTTCTTGCCTCCTTCACCAAGTGCCTGTTCTGAGATGCAATAGTTTAATGTAGCCTCTCTGGAAATGTCTCCCAATAATGCATCCTTTGGTGTTTGCCTCCTTCTTTCCTTTTTTCCCCAATTCCTGCGTCCTGGGATTGCACCATCCAATAAAATGTCAGCATTAAATGTTCACCTTGGGTTCTATTTCTAGAAAACCTGGCCTAAACAAGTGATTTTTAGAAATTTTCAGATGGTAAATATATTATGCATTATTAGAAACACAGACAAACATATCTGTAATGGAAACATTCATTTATTTGCATTGGGTTATGGGTGGATACTGGGAAGAGTAGTTGTAAAAAACAGTCATTGAAGGAGAATGAAACCAAGAAGAAATGGAGAACGAATAGTCAAGCAACAAAGGAACAGAATTCTCCTTATAGAGCATCAACAGGAGATAATCAGAAACACATGGCTATGGTGAGTACAAATGTATTCCCCAAAGAGAAAAGTTTCCATTAACAGAGCAGATACTAAGGAGATATTCTTTCATTGTGTCTGTTTATGTGTTCCTATGTTACAAAATATTAAAGTGTTAGATTCCAGAAAAATAAGTAAATCTTACTGAGTGACCTACTTCACCGGAAACAACTGAAATTGTCTTCAGTTTATAGATTATTACATTGAAATAATTTTAAGACATGTCTAATCATCAGCCAAAATTCAAACAACTAATGTTCAGAGAAAATCCAGAAGAAATTACAAAAGTACATCTGCTAAGCAAGGCACTTTGGAAAGTTAAAATGGGGAAAAAAAGAATTTGGCCAGAAAGAGGGAGAGTACTTCCTCACTATGGAAAGTTGGCATATACTATACCATGATCTCAATCTGTACTGAACACAGTTTTAGACATTGAACCAGATCCTAATTGTAAAGGTGTAAAGGGTACAGTCACGCACCTTTAAATATTTGCTTCCATACAACCCTCTGTAGATGGGCTGATACAGTACAAAAGGTCTTGTCTTGGAAACAACAGAAACCAAAAGACTGGGACATACTTATTGCTCATTCATAAAAGTGTGAAAACTTATTCAAGAAATACTCTGAGTATACTTTGGTTTCTGAATTTTATTCATGTAGACTCTACAGTATTCATTCAATCATTTTCAAATGTCCTCATGTGGATTCTTTAAGATTTTTTTTTCCTTTTTTAGATTTATAAATCTAGAAGTAACTTTCACTTGCTGGAGGGCAGTTACTTTAAAGTTTTAATGTATTGCTTTTTAAGCATTTTTCGTGTTTCTTACATAGTGTTTCTTTAGGTCTGAATACCTGAATGGGATCGGAGAACTGCACACACATACGCACAATATTTTGCTTAAAATCTTAGGTTTGGTAGATATCTTATACATCCAAATACTTTCTGGAATCCATGAAACTTAGGTGAAAACCAGCTGTTTTAAGTAACTTTATAAAGCATTTAAAGATGGATGAATACAAGTAAGGGAAAGCCCTAGTAACATGTATATTTTGATATGCCAATAAAAGTAATAACAAAACCAAAAACTTATAGATAGAAACAATGCTTTTCCTATAAAATACCTAAAAGCTATATTTTAGGCCTTAAGAAAAAGGCCTAAAATCTATGTAGTGTCTCATCAGTTATTTTTTAAATGAACTTCATAAGTAGCTGTTTTTGAGAATAACCTATATATTGACCCCAAAGACATTTCTTTCTTCACTTAAGCTATCTGAAAGAATATTTAATATTCAAAATTGGATTATTATTCAATTCTGTTTGCATCATATACTACAAGGGGAGTTAATTTATACCTGATTTTAACTAACTTCTACATGACACTTTCCTTCTACTTTCCTTTCTATCTCCAATGAAAACTGGCTCTAAACCAATGGCACAAGTTAAGTTAAAAATAGAGGCACATGGCAAATGTTTGGAAATTCAGTGTTCATATCTACTGGGCTTCTGGACTGTTGTGAATTTGGAATCTTGCTTATGGTCAAAATATTTAAGACTGTGAACAATTTGAAAAAAAAATCATCACGTGTTTGGCCATTTTTGTGAAGAAAATTCTAGAGTAAATGTTTTATACAAGCAGCCAATAAGTTTCAGATGGTTCATAAGTAGCAGAAGATCCAAAGCTGAAATGGAATTTTTTGTGACAGCCTACAAATAACAGTTAACATATGCCTAACTTACAGACAAAAGCAGAAGTCACGTAAAGTCAAGTAGGGAGTAAGAACTGTAAGTTAATAAAGAAAATCCTTTTGTCCATCTCAGCAAAAATTTTAGGTACTTAAAAAGCTAAACCATCTCAACTATTTTTAAAGAAATGATATTTACAAATATTAGAAACAAACAAGAAGTAACTTTCAAAGGGTTTATACCCATCAGAAATGTGATGTACTAAAAAAACACACACAAAAAAGCAAGTAAGAGTTAAGTTATGGTAGTATAAATGAACAATTGAACAATCAATTAATCATTGATTCACACTTGCAGCTGAAGTTTCATCTAGAAGTGCTGCTAGTTATACGTATATTAAATAAGTTCTTAGAGATGTGGTTTCACAAATTGTTACTAGAACTTTGAATTTACTTCTATTTAAAGAATCAGTCCCGCAGTGGGAACCACGTAGATGTACCACGTCATAATGCAGCCCACCTGAATATCTGTGAGGGTTAGTCATCCTATCTGTGAAATGATGGTACTCCATACTTGCCTTACCTATCTTACAGGGTCCAGTCTGATATGAAGTACATGAAAGAGTTTTTAAAACAAAATGGTAGTCATGCTGGAGGTGTTAGCAATAGTGGTAGCAGGATTGGTATTCATCAAGAAATTGTGCTCCAAACAATAACCGTAATCATAGGATTTACTGCAAATATAAGATAGTACTTTATAGATTCCTAAATTGACTTGCTATACTACCTTTTGTAGTATAGATATCATTGGCCTCGCTACCATGAATTATGTGTGTGTGTGTTTCTTTTTTCTTTTTCTCTTTTAGACTGGACTGTTTTAAATGTCATCATTTAACTGACAGGCATAAACAGAGTGGTATATTAAAATAGAAATTCTGAATGTTTTCATGTTTTGTGTTTCCTCCAACACTTGACAAGTGCGATTAGAAAAGTTAATTAGCATAGTATAAGTATAGAATAATCTATATTTTTCTAATTCTATAGACAATAAAATGCAGTGTGTCAATTTTTTTGAAGAAACCTATTGTATTATTCTTTGAAATGCTTTAGATATACACATGTGCTCTAGAAATGTGTTCACCAATGAAAAATTGATTTCACCAATTACAAAATGAAATTTTGGAGTATCTTGGAGCCTGGAATGGTCTGGGCAGCCATACTAATTAATTGCCTCGAGAAAAGAGACACTCAATGTTTATTGAAGTTTAGGAATCTTTGATTTATGTTCCTGGAGTAAAAAATCTTCAGATCTTAGAATCCTAATATTTTAGAAAGCATTCACATCACTCCCACCTCCTCCAAATTGTCTATTCTGTTATGTTGAAATTAAGTGAACTTGTAAGAGATAAAAACTTTCTGGAAGTAAAATAAGTTGAAGTTAACGTGCTTCACTGTCATAAGGTCACGCTCTGAGCTGTGTATACTCTGGATCCCTTTCAGACCTCGTGGAAGTTAATTTTAGTTTTATATAAAGGACAGAGAGAGGCAGACTGCTATCTTTGCAAGAAATGTCAAGGTTAAGCTTATGACCATCTTACCTTTCTGATTTCCTGAGCATTACTGGAGGGAAGGAAGCACTGTTTGTCCAGAGAGAATCCTTTCTTGCATCTGCTTGTCTGGGTTTCGAAGGGTGTGTTTGGGGCCGCCCCAGGGACAGTGGCTGTGAGCTTTCCCGTCCCTCGGAGTGGCAGGGTCTGGTAGAAGAGACAGATGGCCACCACCAAGCCCACCAAGAAGGGCCGGGGGCAGAATCGCCGACGACAAAGGAACACTGGACGACAGACCATGACCAGTTCAGCTTCACTTGGCCCGAGTCCACGTTGCCGGAAAAGTCATAGCGGCTATTTTTTGTCAGCATGAAAAATACAAATCTGTCTTCTTTTTCCACAACTTAAATCAAGATTGCTCCATCCCGCTTAAGAACTTTCCGAAGAATCGTGCCAAAGAATCATCGGTCCCAAAAGTCTGGAGAAGGTTAGTAAAAGCCCTTCCATCGATGACAGTAAAAAAGTGGCTGGCCTGGGTTTAAAAAAGACATCCAAATAATAATAGTTGTAACTAATAACCTGAGCGCACCCCCAGGCTGCCAACTGTTGCTTTCGGTAATGCCTTATTTTCACAACATCCTTTAACTCACAATAAAGGCTTTACAGGGAAAGAGAAGACAACACCAGAGTAAATCTGGAGCCTAAAAACGGCATTGAAGAACGCAGTAGGTTAAAACCCCAAGTGCCTGTTGCACAGCTGGATCCAGGCCAGCCTGCGGGAGCAGCTCATTTTTCCTCCGGTTTTAAAAGCAGTCCAGCTTCCAGCCTTTCATGTTTCTTAACTGCTTCCCTTCATTCAGTTTTAAATTGCCACTTTCCTGTAAGCATTCACGGCTTTTCACATAAAAAGGGAATAAACGGTTTGAATGGACATGGTCACTGTGAGGGTTTTGCTTGTATTGGTTGTTCCAAGTTCTGGGTACTTACTCGGTTTTCATCCTTTCAGTCAGAAAAAAAAGTTTCCATGCTCCCCTAGCGGATTGTTGATCAGAACCACTCGGAAGGAAACACCCAGTTGTGTGACTCCAATTCATCTCCCACACGCGGGCACACACGCGCGCAGACACACAGCGCCACACGCGCGCCTGCTGCTTTCGGGGCGGGGAGCTGGGGCCCGCGGGCACCGCAGCCAAAGCTCGGGCGGCGCGGGGCGGAGCTACGACCCGGGGCTCTCGGGTCCTCGGGGGCAGCTGGAGCGGCGTGGCCGGCTCTGGACCAGAGACGGTGGGCTTCCACAGACTGGGGGCCGGGGTGGGGGTGGGGGACACACAGCATTTCTCATTTCCCCCGAAACGTGGCTGCCTCCCGAGAGCAGCAGAATTTTAAATACGCATTTGGTGTTTGATCCCTTATGTAATTTCTTTTTCCTAATACAACATTGCAAAACCAAATAGCCCTTCGTCAATTGATGACAAAGGTCGAGGGTGAGATTAAAGCAAACTCTGTGCGTGAAGTGGGAAGATCTTCACTCGAGGGTATGCGGATAAGTGGGTCACGACCACTGTCTGGAGCTCAGGACATGCTAGCCTGTTATGTGCACCAGAATTACTGCAAGGGAACTGTCTGCTTTAGTCCCTAACTCACTTCACAGTTACTATTACTCCTTTCCTGGACTAATGGCTGAGTCTTTCAAAGGCTAATTGCCTGACACTTTGCTCTTATTATAATGAGTTGATTGTAGCAGGTATTGGGAAACTTGCTCAGTAGAAACGGGTACACAGCAAGCTTTGGCCAGAATTCAACTCCATCTAATGCTATACAGACCGTCACAAGGACACTCCTCGTAGGGCAATTCTGCACACGCCATCCATTTTTGCTGAGCCAGCTGAGGGACCGCCAAGACGAAAGGCAATCTGTCCAGTGCACCGTGCTCACCTCTCCCAGCCCTTGCTTTGCGAACTCTGGATTCCCAGGACCGATTCAGGCTGATAATAGACAGTCTTCAAAGACTGAACCTAATTGGTCTTGTAACCTGTTTCTAACTCAAACTCCTTGTAGTCTGAGGTTCTCCTGAGGCCACACCCCTAAAGTGATCCCATCTTTAAGGTACGCTCCTGTCAGTCACTTATATTTTGTGAGACGGAGCGCCCCCTGGGGTGCCCAGCTAGTATAGACTCAGAAATGGCTACAGTAGCTCCTTACTGGTAAAACACTATTTTAACACCTTATAGATTCATTAAAGTTCTACAGAATAAGTATTATCACTAAATCTATATTTAGCCCAGTCCTTTCTATATTTCCTCCACTAAATTCATATTAATTTATTTATAGAATCAGGGTGCTCAATCCCATGACAAATGAAGGAGTATAGAAAAATGAAATGGCATTTGACTTTGAGAAGCCAAGAGTTTTAAGAAGAAACGGCACCCCAATAAACTTTAATTAAAAAAAAGAAGAAATGCCTAAACAACAGTGTTTTAGAAGATATGGTTTGGGTGGATGCAATGTGATTTGAGCCATAGCAGGAATTGTCTAAATTGGAATTGTCCCTGTGTTGATGCGATCCAGGCTGTGACAAAGTTATTTACTAGGTGAAAAGGAATGGTCGTGCAGTTCTAGTACGGCAAGAAGTCTGAAAAACTGAGAGTCTGAGGAACCTACAGGGTCATTTTTATGCATTCGTAGATTGTTAACTACAAGATACAAAAGACAGTATAAAATCAAACGCTAAAATCATGTTGCCTTTGGACTGGAAAAAAGATTACATAGATAATTTGATAGCTAGACTTCAGATAACAGGAATCAGAAAGGGGGGGGATTAGTGCCTAGAAGTGATGTTGGCAAGTTGAAGAACCCAATTCCCTATTTTAACCAGAGTCCAAGAGCATGAGAGAAGATAGCAGATAAAAGGATGTCTGCAGAAGAGGAAAAGGATTCGAGTGGGAAGGTGGAAAAAAGAGCTGGAAAAGAAGTTACAGCAGGAATTAGCACCAAACAGACTAAGGGGTTCTACAAATTACTTTTGACATGAGCATTAACCCAATCTGGGTATGAATCATGGTGATGTTTCTTATCAACTGTTTTCTAAGCGCATGACTTGTGAAATGAGGATACTAAAGCCTCCTTTGAAGTGCTGTTGGCATCAAAAGATGAAATAAGGCATGGAAAGCACCTAAGTATTCTGTGCATATTTGTTGGGAGAATGCATGCTGAATGCGTGCCTGTTATGATTTGGACCCTGCCGCTGAGCTCACTCTGTGTGTCAGACACGTGAACAGATAACTGTCAACATAACGAGGCTCTTGGAACACAGAAGCACCCAAAGCAAATGAGCATTACTTCTCTTCCCTTCGCTCTGTGAGATGGAGGTGGGTGGCAGATACCAGTTTGGGAGAACGAGCGCAAGGGAGGGATGGGAGTGACTCACAGGTGGGGCTGCCAGTGGGAGGTATTTGTGCCGGAGTGGTAACGACACGGAAGGGTAAGCAGGGGCGACACGGAAGGGTAAGCAGGAGCGTGTCGTAGGGTCAGCAGGCGGCAGAACAGGAGAAATGAAGACAGAGGAAGTTGGTTCAGTGAGGGGAGTGGGAGGAGAAATATGCAGAACTCTGAACCTGTGGACTCTGGCAGTATCTCAGACTGAATGTTTTTGTGCTTAGCTTCATAAAGTACCCCTTCCACTAAATCATACCAGTATCCGAGGGCCGGTATTTAAGCAGCATCAACCTAGGATAGAGTAACAGGCCTCTCGGACACAAAATAAATTCTTCTAGCATACATTTTACAACAATCCATGTTTAAAGAAAGTATTTTCAAAAATTTATTATTTAAACTACAGAAATAAAACTACCCGTAACAACGAAGACTCCAATGTTAGGTCAGGAACTCTGGGAAAGGAACTTACCTCTTTGAGTATCAGCTTCCTCATAAAATACCGACCTCAGTGATCACTATAACCTCCAAGGTCACCTGAGGCTTCAAAGTTATGCTTCTAAGGATACGTGTTGACAGATTTCCTCTCTGTTACAACCTGGCAGGAAGGTGAAACCTTCCGATTACAGGCCCTTCTGGTTTCTGGCAGGGGAAAGCCTTTCCTTTCAGGAAGGCTCCTGACAATGATGCTGTGAAACGCAGCTGTAGCTCCTGGTGATGAGGTTGTGACAGGTCCTAGCTGCTGTCAGCAACACCTGGGCACTCACCTCCCAGCACTTCTTGCCTGGAAAATCGGACTGCCCTCTTCTCAGCTCCTGCTACCTCTCATCTAATGCTGACTCTAGAACTTTCCACATTAGCTCTCAACATGTTTTTAAAGCATGAATCACACACTGAATCTCTACTATTCCAAAACAACATCCGAGGCACTGCGGAAAACAGAAGACATATGACAAATACAATAAGTGACTAAAATACGAGGTGTGATCAAAACATACTGTGAATGCTGCTGCCGAGTGCCATCCAACAGAAAGGCAGCGACCTTCAATATGGAAAGCAGCGTGTCAAACCTTAGTAACAATGTGTGATGAGTTTCAACTTGTTCGGTGCTGTTGGGTGTGACCTATGGTTGAGAGGAGGTGTTTAAGTGTGCCGTAAATCATCCTCCATCACGACAACGCTCTGCGTCCCACATCACTTCTGGTATACAACTATTTCTGTCAAATAAAAAATTACGGTGTGTCCTCATCCACCTTATTCACTGGATCTGGCACCATGTGACTTCTGGCTCGTCCCCAAAGTCAAAATGATTCAGGATATCAAGGCAGCCACAGCAGCGCAACTAAAGCCACTCACGACAGAGGATTTCCAGAACTGCTTCAGAAAGTGGCAGGAACGATGGGATAAGTGTGTTCAAAGTGATAGGGGTGTGTTTTAAGGGGGTTAATGGCAATGTGTCTTTTACTGTAATAAATTTTTAAAATTTAAACATTCACTGTATTTTTTGATCACACCTCATATAATAAAACACCCGGATAAACTGGTCAATGTAGGATAACTTCTGTAACAACCTTGAAAGCTCAGTGGCTCCATACAATAAAAGCACTCATAATTTTCCAGTATTTGTCAGTTTCTATTAAGATGCTTACCTCAGGCACAGAATTTGCTCAATTTACACATGGAAATAAGATGCAGTGAGAATCTTTATTTTTCTACTGTCTTTCTCTTGTTTGATGTTTTAAATAGATACATTCTACAGTCTCTTTAAGCTTCTAGACAAACAAACAACCCAGGCAAAGCAAATGCTTCAAACTAAATGCTTTTCATTTTAAATTGTCCCGTAGCCAGTATTTCTGAGCATACAAATCACCTAGAGATACCTTATGACAACACCTGGCACTGCCTTTTTAAATGGGACATACAGTAAGTCCTCACTTAATATCAATAGGTTCTTGGAAATTGGAATTTTAAGCAAAACGATGGATAATGAAACCAATTTTATCACAGGCTAATTGATACTCATATAAATAAGAGTTAAGTTCCTACTGCGTATTTCTGGTTACAGAAACATCACTGAACTTCTAAATAAAGACCCAAAATACTTCTAATGTTAAACGTTGAAACAAACATGAGTTATACATATATTAAAGAAAAATTAATAAAAACAAGGAAAATGATTCTTTTTCAACCCGCTTATTCCAGTTCAGTGGCCAGAGCCCCTCCCGGAAGCTCAGGGCCCAAGGCAGGACCAACCCTGGACAGGACGCCCTTCCATCACAAGGCACGGGTCAAACCCACACCTACACTTGCTCAAACAGACCAGTAAACAGGCCAGTTCACCTCACAGGCACAGCTTTGGGATGTGGGAGGAAGCTGGAGTCCCCAGAGAAAACCCATGCAGACATGGGGAGAAAAGTGCAAACTCCACATAGTGGCCCCGGCTGGGAATCAATTTTTTTTTTTTTCTCATCAATAGTATAACCAAACAATGTTGAACAAAACTATGCCATTCGAGGACCTAATGCAAGCTCTCTAGCTCTCAATAGTTCTTAACTGGTCACATTACTTATTTTTCACAACTTTCTGTTTATAAGCATTTTGAATTTGTTTGCACCAGAAACAAAATTATTCTTATCATATTCCATACTGTATTTTAGTTACTAGTGTACTTTATAGTATAAACTGCTTTACGAATCTGTATTACTCATCTCCATACTCTTAGCATTTAGCAGTGTCTTCTTGCAAGGGATTTAAACATTTATATTTGTTGAGGTCTACACAACCTAAATTTAAATACTTTCTATATTGTTCCCATTTTCCCACAAGAAATATTTCACATCCTGGTGACACTTAACCCAGCGGGGCAATTCTGTTCCCCAGAAGACATCTGGCAATGTCTAGAGACATTTTTGGTTCTCAAGACTTGAGGTTTAGGGGTGCTACCAACATCTAGTAAGTAGGTGCGAGGGATGCTGCTAAACATCTGACGATGCACAGGACAGCACCTCCGCCACAAAGAATCATCCAGAACATGCCAATGATGCTGAGGTTAGGATACTGAGATTTGACTAAAGGAATTGTTCCAGTTTTTACATGTGGCTGTCTAAGATTGTCTGTAACTTAAGTTAGAAGAGTGATACTTGAGTAGCTTGTGGCAATGACAGTGGGATTTTAACTTCTTGAACGTATAATTACAATGCTCCCCAAAACAAATGCAACTTTGTGCATAAGGATGTCCTTGAAGTCTCTCAAATTTGCTTTTAAGATTTGCATCCTCTAAAAGGCTATATGTATAATATATACATACACACATTTAAATAAATGTACATACACATATACCTATTTACACACACATTCTAACAGATTATAGATATTAGGTTGGTGCAAAAGTAATTGTGCTTTTTGCAATTATTTTCAACTTTAAACCGCAATTACTTTTGCACCAACCTAATACATTAGCTAGACAGATTAGATAGATAGATAGATAGATAGATAGATAGATAGATAGATAGATAGATAGATAGATAGGACCATTTCAAACAGTGAGCACACAGGGAGCACAGCAAACATTCAATCCAATGAATCATACTATTTGTTTTACTTTCTTTAGGACAAGTTTATGCCTTGGCATGGGGCCGGAATGCCTGAGTTTTCATCAATCAATATATAAAACATGAATAAATTTAGCTTTCTTCTGTTATATCATAGTATTATGTTCGTTAACTCAACTAGAAAGTGCATTTGTCTTCTCTGTAGACCTACAATGTAACATTCATGGGAAACAAAAACATATTTTAAACATTGTCTCAAGAAAGCCACCTAATTTAGCTTCTTTTTTTTAATGTAATCACAATCCAATCACCCATTTTTATTTTCAGAAAATAAATGGTATTTTGAAATTCTTTCATCATCAAATTTGCTACTTAAAACACCAATGTGACAGTGGAGGCTGGCATCATTCAGCTAATGTGGGTGGTAACAAGGAATGTTCTCTGACAGAGTGTGGTTCTTCGGTCATACGTATACCACATAAAGTCGTAAAATTACTTCTATGTCTAAACTATGTGATCTCTGACATATAAGCTTAAATCTTCATTTCAACAAGATAACTGGACTCTTTAAACACTTATAAATGACAACCAATGGTGACTGAAAACGTCTTATAACACACTTGCGAAGCCCAGTCAAGAAAATAGTTTTGTTATATTAAAGATAAATATACAGAGGGAGCCAAAAAAATGTATACACATTTTAAGAAAGGAAAAAACTATGAAAATTATAATACTCAATATATACTGATAACAAAAGATGAATACAAGTCATGTGTATACATTTTTTTTTTTTTGGCACCCCCGGTATAAATGCTTAAAGGATACGAACATAAATTTTGAAAAGTTCTAATGACGTACTGGGGAGGTCATAGTAAAACTTTCTACTAGCTAGTTATAATATTAGTAAAATCATTCTCATTAACTGACTCCTATTTATGTTCAGTTACTTACACATATTTCTGGCTGGCCCCTTGTATTGCATTTGATCTAAACAGCTTTTTAAAGTAACTTAGGACCTATTACAATCATTCTTATTTTAACATATCAACAAGTAGGGTCCCTCTACTGGTGTCGATTTAACAATGCAAAAAGAATTACAATATGACTATTACTTTCCCCTACAACTGATGTTAAACTTGTGAAGGTTTTAAATTAGTTCATCGTTGGAGACTTGCAATTATACACTTTCCTAAGAAAAGCTACCTTATTCATTAACATAGGCAAGTAGAAATGGGGAATAAGCAATAGGCACACGCACATACACCATCCCCATCCTCACTTCTCACACTGGCTTCTGAATTTTTCACAAGCAACAGAAAAATGAATGATTACAATGTCTTCTTTGCCAGCAGTGGAGAGAGTAAAACGTGGCTCTGGATAAACCAAAAACTGAATCATATGGCTCTGAAGAATTTATTACGAAATTATTCAATTCCTTTCAAATAAACATTTTAATATGCTGAAGTCTCTAATAATTTGTTAGTTAAGAGACTGACTCACGAGGTATACATCACGTACTACCTTAAAATATAAATGGACTGAACGGAGTACACCTCTTGCTTGTGTCAAACCTCAATTAAAAAAAACAAAACAAAAAAACCCTGAAGTCAGTTTATCTTTAAATCACTTTAAACTTTAACTTATTTCTCTGTAGCAGAACCAAATCATGCATGTGCTGATCCTGAATCAATGATTACAATAATTTAGATTTTGTCATCTAAATAAGGAAATCAAAAAATTTTGACTAGCAATTCTAATTTAGTTTCAAAAATTGGGTGAAAAGATTCATCTTAAATGTAGAATTTTAGCAATGCCAAGTTACAGCCTAATTAAATTTGTTATCCCTAGTTTGTAATCTTAATAGAAGTGCTATGAGTTCATTAAACTGTTAAATAATCATAACATATTCAACCAACAACAAGTAAATGTCACCACTACTCCTGTTAACAAACCATTCCTTGTCACAATGTAAAACATCCTTCATGAACAATCTGGCTCAGCTTTCTGGCTCTGTTCTGACACCGCTTCTCTCACCCCAGGTCCACTCATCCCAGACGACTCTTAAGTTCCCAGAATGTATGTGGCTCTTGAACAGTCTTTTCACCTGAAAACCTTCCCTCCTCCATCTGTCTTTAGGAATCAGTTCAAATGAAACCCATGGTAAGTCTCGCAGTGTTCCCAGGGTGCTTTGTACACTCACCTACCGGTATTACAGCATTTCTCAAAATACAGCAATTGTTTGTTAACATATCTGTCCACCTCACTTCTCTTTCTCTCTCTCTCTCTCTCTCTCTCTCTCTCTCTCTCTCTCGCGCACACACACACACACACACACACACACACACGCTTAATGTTTATAAAACCATAGAATAAGTAAACATGTTTAAGGATACTTTTTCTCTTAAAACTGTTGAAAGATTTCTTTTTAAACATGTGAGAGTTAAGGGGAAATACTGCAATGTCTACACATTCAAAGAGTATCTCACCCCTTCAAACCCAAGCATATTAGACATTTATGTTTCTAGTACTGAAATAATTAATTAGGTCAAGAAGACCATTTTTGAAGTCTAAGGAAAAGGGCACCCATGTTGCACAAACCAAAGGTTGTTAAAAATCTAAAATATGTGGACTTGGCTTTAAAGAAGAAAAGAGCAAAAAAAATTAACTGCCCTTAAAAAGAATGATTGTATGTTTATCAAACACTCAGCTTTATTTAGGCATTTAATTAAGCCATTTATTGCTTCAAGTGTGTCACCACGAACATTTTAATATACACTCCATAGCAGTAAGGCCTCAATTTTCACCACCTATAAATTGTGAACCCACATTTGGACTGTTTTGTGCCACCAATTGTTACAGAAGTTTTGTACAACAAAGATTTTGAATGTGTACTGTATAATACCCCCAAATACTCATTATACCCCTTGGTGTATCTGTCACAAAGAATATTGGCCACATATTTTATTTTTTAATGAGGTAGTTCCATGTCTGGCTATATAAGATATTAACAGGTTCCACCCATTACTAAATAATTGCAAAAAATTTTGGTTTACTTCTTTATATATGCTTCATAAAATAGTCAAGGTTTGAGTTCAAAATTTGTCAAAATGTTTTCTGAGTTATTTGGTAAGTAATGGAATTCACACACTGAAAGGGGCTACAGCAGCTGGAAATACGGATGCTCCTGATTCTGACAAGGATCTTTCTCTTAAAATAAGGCTGTATGTAAGGCTTTTTCCTGTGACCAATTCCTATAATACAAATAAGTTTGAAAAGAAGCATTATATTTAATTAGAACATTAAACAATACTGCTAAGCATCTCCAGGAAACATGCTAATAATAAGCTAACTGAATACTACGGTATATATTAATTTTGAAAGATTTATAAAATCTCTATGAAAAGATTGCGTACCATGAAATCATGACACTAGGATATCGTAAGTAACCACAAATGAACCTAACTTAGTTTCATGGGTTGTCCAGTTATAAAAATGAGACTGCAGCAGCTCAGAATTGCGGAATGGCAAAGCTGGAGGAGACCTCGGAAATCCCCTGTCTAACCCATACCTTTCGGATAGCATTGCATAGATTTTACAGTTTTATGAGTAAGTTCTAAGAGGCTCATCAGTGGTTTTGATTAAAGCAGAAATCAAATGGACTAAGTTTCGATACAAGTATTTTAAAAGCTTTAAGGATTTTTCTACTGACCACTCGATAGTATACCTTAAATAAAACCTCCACTATGCAAAATTTATAATTTAAGTAGCACCTATAGACTAAAACCTTAGGAGTGCTTTACAGACTTCCTGCAGCCAGCATCACCCTGGTGTAGTGAGGCCCAGAGTGATGCAAAATTTGAGGGATTCAAATTCTAAACGAACTGTCACACCAGGATGTGGTCAAATCAAAAACAGAATAGACTTTTAAGTTCCAAATCCAAGGGGTCTCTTTACTTAAAACTGGCCACACTGCCTCAAGTCAAAACATCTATAATCATTATTTTCATTTTATTTGCTTAATTAGACTTCTTTCATATCCCTCCCACTGAAGGAAAAGCCAGAGAGATGTTTTAGAAAAATACATTTGCATTTTAAATTTACATTAAAAATGTCTTTCCCTTATTTTTACATCACAAATTCCAAGCATTATTAAAGAAATTACAGATTACACAGCTTTCTGTGTTCTGGGCCTCTGTCCTTTTTAGGTTATGAAAAATGGAAGTTAATTGGAATTAAGAAATTTTCATTATTAAGTGTGTAAAGTATAAATACAAGTAATTTTTTAAAAACTTTATTTTAACACCTAATACAATTCCAATTTTAAGGATTACTCGCACAAAAAAATAAACACATTTCGTATAAAAATGTATCACTTTAACACCCTTTCCCCTTCAGCCCCTCCCACTCCCGCCCTCATGAACTGCACTCTGTCTGGATGCAGAAACATATAAAGACTAATGGCACAGATTAGTTTTTACCTACAGGAGTTTCTGTTTATGTACCTAGGTACTCTAGAGGACACCAGCCCACTTTATCACATGAACCATTTCCTTCAGCCTGCTGAATATAGTTTCACAAAGAAACAAAGCTTATTATAAAGGTATTTAAAAAACCATTATCTTAAATTCTTTTTAGAAGCACTGACTTTTTTTTTTTTTGCAACCATTTATATACAGTGTTACATAACAGCTCTGGAGTACAGTACATGCAGCAGAACATACCTGTTGAATATAAAATACTTTTCTTAAAATCTTCATCGTTGGAATTCTCTGAAGTCTAAATTATAGAATGCCCATTACTTTGAGAAAATGGTGAAGGAGTACAAATGTCTGCATATGTTGGCCACTGAAATAATCCAAGGCTAACTGGAATAATATTCATAGCACACCAGAAGTGCATAAATAATTTACTTACATTATTAAAATACAACCCATAAAATTCAAGTTCAAGATCTTACAGGATTGTCTATGTAAATCCTTTCAGTGGTTGCCTGGAAATAAATGCATTGTTTCCTCTTTCTCTTTTCTTCGTTTTTAAAGTCCTATATAAAATGTTTAGTTGAAATTTTTTTCTTCCTCAAATGAAATGACCACCTTTATTTGTGCCGACTGCCTCTTCTCTTCATTGCCGCAGTGCATTGTGGGCAGTACCATTTTCCTTTGGGTGCTTCTGTCAATCCAACACATCCATAATGGAACCATTCTATAGGGCACTGGAGAGTAAAATCGCAAAGAAGTCGTTTTTACTACCTCTAAACATTAGGGAGTATATATTAAAAGATGCCCAATAGATTGACTATTAATTAGATTCATGGAAACAGAATTTTTAGATCTAGGAGCTGACGACAAATCATATGGTCCAACTGATAAACTTCAAAGATGAGGAAATGGAAGCACAGAAAAATTAAGCCTCTTTGTTAACTCAGGTTCGTGTAATCTATTCCCATAATCCTAAATCATGAACTAAAATTCACTAATAACTTTCGTTAATTTGGAGAGTAAGTTGATATCAACTTTCAAAGACAAGAAGTGAGATGGATCTCTTATGTAGAAGGTAAATGTGTTTCAAGGTTTTATTTAATATTCAGCCTTATTAGCTCCCCCCCACCCCCCCCCAGAGTGGAATAAGCTACTTGTAATTAAAGACATAAAGGGATGTCCTGGGTCTCCTTTCTGGATGTATCTATGCCTAGGTATGTAGAGGAAAAGTGTTCCACTCTGCACTGTATTAGGCAGTTCTACACTTCCACAGAAAAATCTTAGCATTCAGAAAGTGTAACTGGGAATAAGAGGGATTAGAGAACGATGGGGTAGTCACAGAAATCTTATTTGTCGTTTTCACTAACTGCCCAGAAGACAGTTTACAGCAGTGTTCTTGAAATGGCTTGGCAATACTGCTTTGCAATAATCACAAACAGCCCACAAGTTAATTCTAAAGAGGGAAGTGGAAGGAGGGTCTTTCTTTATCTATGTGAACGTGTTGTTGGGACTCTGTCAGGTCAGGAAAAGCACACGTTTTAATGCACCAAGCCAACCCTGCTCAATCTGCAGACTGTTCTAAAATTTAAAAGTCTTATTATTAACCTTAGTATTCCTACATTACTGGGTGGTATTTCTATAGAATTCAGAATTCTGTTACCCTGCTGGAGTAAAAGACGGACAAAGGAGGGTTGAGCTGTATGAAAGGAGGGAGTGAAAATGATGAGACAAAAATATTCTCTGTATTTAATAAAAATTTATCTCTAACCAAAATTAGGCTTCCTAAAAAGAAATAGGAGTTCCTTTCTTTCAAACCTCCTTTACTATTATTTTCTTATATTCGAAGAAGCTCTTATCAGCTGACACCTGCAGGGCACAATAGGAAACACTATAGTAATGGGAGCAAAACAGTCTTACACTAGATCCTCAACATTCCTACCCTTCACCCGAGCATCAAGCTTCTTGAAAGAATGTACTGTTTCCAAGTTTAATTCTTCACTGTGATAAATGAACTGGAGTCTGGTAAGCAAAGTGGGAGGAGGGTGTTTCTAATTTTCATACAACGTAACACCTTTGAGAAATATAACGTGCATGTAAAATCATAGTATTAGTTTACAAGTTAAAATAGGGAACACATTAAGGGACATTATCCTATTTTGGAGCATTAATATTCTAGCATTAATATGACATCATTAACATAACTGCAAACTGTTTTCTACACTAAGAAACACAGTCAATCAAAATATTCCAATAACAATAATATGTGATTTTTCTCATTCCTAAATAGAAAAATTTAATACTTACATCTTGGTTATCACAGCCCACCATCTCACCATAGGATACCTAGTTTAAAAAAAAATTAATATTTTTATTATAACTATATAACAAGCATCTAAATCCAAACTGTTTATGATACCGTTCGAAAACAGAGAGAAATACACTGACTATACAATTGTATTAAGTAGGGTATACAAATTTATACAGTTTATAGGGTTTTTTGTAAAACACTTGTTTGGGGGGATGAGGGCACGGGGCGGGGGGATGAGGGCACAGGGGGAGAGATACATAGAAATTATATGCTCCTTGAAAGTCTGGGAAGAACTTGCTCTGTAAATCATCTCAACGTGGAACTCACCTTTGTGGGTGGTTCCTTTTGTAAAGATTTTAAGTTTCTTTCTTGGTTATCTATCTTCTACTTAAGATTTTTACTTTTTCTTGGATCATGTTAGGTCATTTGTATTTTAGCAGTCCATTTCCCTGAAACTTCTAAACTCCTTGTCTATCACACATCCTTTCTCAATTTTCTTTTTGTTGTTCACTGCCAGCACTTTATAGCACAACTTCCTAATTGCTGAAGTCACCGAAGTCCTCAATGGACTCAATATTTTTCAAACAGGGGTAACTAGATGGCGTACTTTCTGACTCTCTACAGCAGTGAGGATATCAGCGTATGATTCTGTGCACGTGAACAACCACCTCTCTGTGGAACAATTTCTGGGGCACACTCAGATTTCTCTCTCAAAGCTCTATATACATATTTCATCAACATCTAGTTTTTAGTGTTATGGAGGAGAAATCCTGGGTGAAACTGATTTTGTTCTTTTGTAGGTACCCTATTTTTATTGCCAAGGTAATTACAGAATTTCCTTTTTTTAATCCAGGAGTGGAATCAGTCAGCACCTTAATCCTGGACTACACAGCCTCCAGCACTGTGAAAAAATACATTTGTTCTTTAAACCACCCCGTCTGTGGCATTTTGTTACAGCAGCTTGAGCAGACAAGACTATATCTACGTGGCGTAAATAGTAGTGGCAGAGCGAAATGTTTAATTATAGGTTTTAGCTGAAGGCTGAGATCATGGGTTACTTACGAGTACATGTTTCTTTATACTCTTTGTATTTACAACAAACGTGCTATTTTTTATAAGGAGAAAAAATATATACCAAAAAGCAAGGGTATTTTGACTGGAACAAAAGTAGTCCTCACTTAAAGGAACAAAATCATTCTCTTTTTCCTAGGTTATTCAGATTATGCTTTTATAGACATACACCAGACACTTACCTGATTACAGATGCAGTACCGTGGTTCATTGGGGTCATACGTCCAATCGACCTGACTGTTTGAGTCAGATTCTGGCACTGCTGTTGTCTGTTGAGCGATTTCCTGGACGACTGTTGACGATGAAGAACATGATGACAAGGAAGAGGAGGACGAGGAAGACGACGACTGCTGGCTGGAAGACTTATTGTTGTTTCTGAAAAAATGGTATCAGTTTTATATGTTCAGCTTCCAGAATGTCTCTGAGAATAACTCCTAAGCAAATGTGTAATGAAATGACATCAAATACATAAACTGATGTTTAAGATGAAATTATCCTGATAAATTTAAAGCACAATTATTTAGAACAAAAAAGAGCAACATTTTTCATAACGGTTTATTTTGCTTGAGATTTTTTTGTTTCCTGAAGAATAACAGTATTCAAAAGGAAATTCTTTCAAAATATTTCAAAGTTTTTAAAATAATTTACCATCGACTTAAACGGTAGGTAATGCCTTTAAGGATCAATATTAGTTATAGCTACCTTACAGACATTCTTTGTATTGTATTTTTAAGCAAATTGAATACTCTTCAATTTTTTGTATTTACAACAAATATTCTATTTTTACAAAAATCTAAAATACAAATACATACACAAAAGCACTTGGTGAAAATGACTATTCACTGATGTGTGAATATTTACTTGTGTAGGACAGGAAACAAAAAGTTTTAAAATTCACAAGTAATTTAGCATTATCTGAATGCTAACTGAATTTTAAAAATACAAAATTTATCACCTGTAGTTATAATAAATTTGGGTCATTGAGATGAATTAATTTTTAAGATACTTAGCAGTTTTGTGGTAATTTTGTGAGGGTTTTACTCACAAAAATAGAATACGTTAAGAAACCTATAATACAATTATTAGGTAACTAATTATTTAGGCCTAGCATTTGAACTTTCACTACGTATGAACACCAAGTATATGCAGGTAATTAGGACAGATGGTGCCAAACACTTAAGTTTTCGTATTTAAAATTGATACAATCCTCCTAAGACAGTCGTATAAAATATGTAGAGATACTTTCATAATTTCAATTTTGAGGACGTAAGGCCAAGAATTATGACACCCTGCTCTTAATCAAAGTGAAGAAGCTTATTTCTTAAAATTCCTAGGTTAGTACTGGAATCTTATGCATTAATTTACTTTGAAACACATGACAAAATAAGGGGTTAGAAACGAAGCAAGTTTCATAAAATGGTTTATCCTAGTGAACAAAAGAAAGTATAAACAGAAGTCATTTATTAACAAACCCAATTTAGACTCTAGAAAAATTAAAGACTCAACACTTTGTAAAGATTTTACCCTTCCAAGTATGGCAGTGCGAATGCAAAAATGTCACGTCTCCCACCTCTGCCAAGTTCATCCTGATCCATCACAGGCTGGCTCTGTTAACAGCTGGAAGGCAGCTGGGTGCCAGGGGACCACACACCTAGTCAAGGGACCGGGCTACCAAGACAATGCAACTCACTTGCTCTTCCTCCCACTCCGTGAGTCCGCTGCTGCTGAACCGGCGTTCTGTGTTAGTGTGGTCATGAGAGCTGAAGAGGACGAGTAGCCAGCCGCCTCCCTGGGCATGGAAAACTCTTTTCCCAGCTGAAAGTCATTGTTTTTAAATGCTTCGTAACTGGCTTTTAAACTTGATGTTCTTCGTCCCTCTTTCATCTTGAATAGACATTTATGGACAGTATTAATATATGTAAATGCACATATTTTCTTTTTTAAATCTTACTAGTTATAGCATTACTTTGATTTAACCCATACTCCTTTATTTGGTTTACACCATTATTTTCATCACCGTGATTTAAGCCATTTTATGTAAAAAAAATTTCAGTTTTTACACACTTATGAAGTAACTACAGGATAGGTAACTAAATCTGGAGTAGAGACAAACTGTATGGAAGTGAATAAATTTGAGGCCACCTAAGCTCTGAGGCTACAGAGAAAGCCCGGAACTGGCAGAGAGAATGCAGTGTTGTCCTAGCAGGTGCCATGGGCCACCGTCAAACACACAGCGTCGTGGGCAGTCACTGTGACAAGGAACCTGCGTGAGACTGTATGAACCTGCTTTTCTCTTTTCATTGTCAATCAGGTAATTTCTGCATACTCATTTCATTAAATAAAATGTCATGTATCATAAAACTATGATTTAAACACGAAACTATACACTTGAGAGAACTCTTTTTGTTCACGTCTAGTTGTTTCTACCCTAGAGTTTGCCAATGACTCAGACCACATGGAAAATTCTGTTTGCAAACCTCTTCCTTTTTACCTGAGCTGTAGCTTGAACTGCTTGGGCTGCTGCCATGGTAATTGCCCCTGCGCCCGTTCCTGATGATAGTGAGCCAATATTATAGGATGCCAGAGGCTGGGAGGAATTCACACTGTAAGCATTGTTGGAAGAGGCTGTCGAGTTATTATTTCGACAACCTGCATAGAATTAAAGAAGAAATAAAAATATCAGAGAGAACATAACGTCAGAGAGTTTAAAATACATTATTTCTCAGCACAGATATAATCATTAAATTTAAAATTTTCATTTCACTATAAAATTTTCATTCACATTTTTCCTTTTTCTTCTATAGATTTTAACCAGGTAGAGAAAAGTATGATTTATCAATGCTTTCATTTTCCCTTAACATGAACAAAAACAAGCAACCAATCATATTTAAGATAATATTACCTAGTGTATTTTCCTTAGAGGCATCTGATGTTAAGGTAGATAGAAGAGCTTCAGATTTAAACTTCTTTTCAGGAATATGATCTGTTGTCGTATGGTGAGAAGTTGGATTATATTTCCTTTCTAAATATAAATAAAGAATCCATGTGTTTTTAAACTTTA
This sequence comes from Rhinolophus sinicus, assembly GCF_057876585.1. Taxonomy (NCBI): domain Eukaryota; kingdom Metazoa; phylum Chordata; class Mammalia; order Chiroptera; family Rhinolophidae; genus Rhinolophus; species Rhinolophus sinicus. The sequence continues at coordinate 22,889,682 of NC_142508.1, forward strand.
GAGAACTATGGATAAGGCATAATACTTCTATGTTATAAACTGGTAGTTATGACCTAAGTTCCTCATGAAATACAGAACATTATGTTCTCTTGGGAGACAGAACTTTCTGTCACATGTTTTATGAAGAGCAGACTGCTCAGACATTTAAAAAAACTTGAGCAGCAAAGTCCTGAAGATAACCCATGATGTACCATGGTGTCATGGGTAACATGAGGGAAATTATGTTTTGAAAAGATTATCTACAATTTAGCTAAGTTTTCAATCAACCTTTCTTTCATGTCAAATTGATTTGTCAAAAAAATATACAGAGAGAGTCAAGAAGCCAGCTAGCCATCTGACTATCCATTCATTGTGTCACTAACTCACCAACCATTTGGAACTTTATTATATGCCAAACAGTAGGCTAAGCACTGGAGAAGAAAGAAGGAAAAAGACCAAGTGGGCACAATCAAGTACTTTATTGTTTGGCTCAGTTAACACTCTCTAGAGAAAACCAGGTGTCTGGATGTGGGAAGTATATGCTGCTATTAATAACATACGTTCTTACTCCATGAATTTGAGGGAAAACAGACTCCTGTTCCCAAATCAAATATGCTTTTCCCAAATGAAGAAGGGAAGTCTGCCAATAATGGCAATACAAAGTATGTCTCCCTCAAAGTAAAAAAAAAAAAAGGGAAAGATATTTGTTTCTCAATTGGTTGTGCAAATCTAATAAAAGAATTGAATATACATGTAACCTAATGAGTTTTTAACTGTATTTAAAATTTTACCTGCACTAAACCAAACTTACTTTCCACTGGAGTATGTGAATGAGCGTGGTGATTGTTCACTGGCTGTGAAGGAGTATCTAATTCCAAAGATCCTAAATAAAAGAAAAAAGAAAGAAAAAGAAAACAGAGGCACAGAGATGTACCATTAACTGTCACCACAGAACTTTACACATCACTCAAACAACTCTAGGCACCATGTACCCAGCAGAGGACTAGCAACCTCTGATGCATATGCCTGTGTCATCTTAGTCACACATGTTAGAGGGTCACCACTGCCAATTTCATCCTCTCTATAATAAATAATTCATTTCTCAATATTCACCTTAAGTATAAAACAGCTTACGGCATGCTAATGTCTAAAAAGGGAATTCACAACAGTGGGTATCACACAAGTGGATGAATGGATATTGCAACCCCACTGATCACAAGATCTGAAAAAAACTCAACCTAGTTTTACTGAGATGAAGACTTTTCTATGGGACATCCTGAAGTATTAGGTGATGGGACATTACTATACGAGAGAAAATTCTCTGATCATTAAAATAACATAAGACAGTAAAGATTTCCTAAAAGAAGTATAGAATCTCTACTGCCAAGCTTTAAAATACTTATAAAGAAATTTTCTTGGATTATCTTGATCCCTTGAGATGAAATTACGGCAGGGCATTTGGTGGAGCAGTTTTTACAACATGGTCCAATTTTGTTCCATATGTCTGTGTCCTTACAGAGGATGCTTCATGAACCCTCCTGCAGTATTAAATAGGCATGAATTATCGTCACACACAGCTACTATCAGCACTTCAAAAAAAAAAAATAATCAAAGCAGCTACAGGATATTTTATTTTGTCTCAAAATACTTATCCTTAGGCAGGGTTCCCCTGGAATAGAAGCGTCACAAATAAATTCGATAATCATCTAAAGTAATGGATCTACTTTGGAATACAACATGTAACTATGGATACCAGACGGATTCGTGGCTGCCTGCTTCTCTAGCTGACTTCTAGTGAGTGTATAAACAGAGATACAAAACTTAACACTGTAACGAAACCTTTCATCTATGTGCAGAAATATGTACATGTTCTTGCTGTTGAAATACACCAAGAGAAAAAAGATGTTTGAACACTTGAACTAAATTCTGGTAGAAATCAGCCATAACACTGATTTGGTTCAACTAACATTCAGTGAGTGCCTCCTCTGGGCTTACCACACTATGTGCTTTTATGGACCTATTAACTGTTTGGGTTGGCTGAGATGCTAAAGCACTTAAAGAAACAGCTCGTGTCTCCATTTTTGGAAAGTGTCCTGAGTTAAATCCAAGAAGTGATAAGGGTAAACTACAGTAGGAGACCAAGTCAAGCCTTGCAAAGAAATATTAAAATAGCTTCTTGCCAATATGAGAAAGTTTAGAAAGACATTTTTGAGAAAAAGAGAAAGTATTGTGGAACTCACTGAAACCTTCCTTAGTGATGCAGGTGGGGAAAAGCCTTGAGACAGTTCTTAAGAAGAAATAACAACCTTCCTCAAAGCTTAGGGTGCATAAACCAAGGTAGAGCAAAGACAATACATTTAATAACATAGGGCTGACTTATGTCTGGATGTCTTTGCGCTTCCCACTCATCTTACTAGCATATATGCATGTTAAGAAATGGAATGATTTAATATGTTATTTTCATAAAGAGTGAGTGGACTATATCCTGTATTATCTCTCTCTCGATAGCCATGACCCAAATAATTCCTCAGGTCCAAGCTCCCCGACCCGCTGCCACCATCCACTGCTGTGCAGGACCTGAGACATCTCTGTGGGAAAGTGTGTCCTGTGCTTTGCACACATACTGTCCAACATTGACAGAAAACTGTAAATTTTACTTACGCCTCTCTAATATTTCTGTTATTCCAGCATTATCAGCTTCTAGCTCCATTTTGAACTTAGCCAGTTCTTGATCCAACTTTCTCAAGTGGCGATCTACCTGTTTCAAAGAAGATCAAAGATAACCACCAACATTTGGGACACGGTTAAAATCTCAGTTTAATGAGGAAACTTAGATGGTTGTTTCTGCTAGCAAATCTGTTTTGCATCCTTGAGGAAATCAATCAACCTACACCTCAGGTTTCTAATCTATAAAATGATGATCCGAGGCTAAATAATTTCTGAAGTCCTCTTTAATAAATATTAAGTTTTAAGAAAACAATTGCAATTTGTTAGAAAATGTTGAGAAGAAGTGGGATATAAAAACTTAATCAAAGCTGATAGTAAGGGTTTGGAGGGGGCAGAGGAGGGCCGGGAACTTCTCATAGTGTGTTCTATGGTTCCTTTCAGCCCCATCTCCTCCTGCTTACAACAACGCCAGCCAGCCACACAGCCGGCCACACCACAACTACTGCTACTTAGAATGAGGAAAGAAAGATCCTCAGTCTACAGACAAAGAAGCTACTATATCCTATATATACATTTCTCTAAGGCGGGAAAGTGGGCCATTATACTTGTAAACATTTATGTAAAAGGGCTGAAACAAAAGGCGTTTTTAGACTAGAAAACTCCATTCCCCAAAGGGCCTGGTTAAAATGGTTTTATTCGAAAACTATTGCCCTTGTAAAGGTGGCAAATTTTGTTTTCTCATTCACCCAGAGCAATTTTGACTGATTTCAGAAAATGGTAACTGCTACCTCAAACTAGCGATGAGTCTAAATGTATTTTTAAGCTTAATATTAATATCTTTTTCAAATTTACTACTTTGAAGTGAAACCAAAAATCATGAAATCTCTGAATAGTATTCATGTTACATTACTGACGACATCTTTTTTCAAACTCGTGTCCCACTGGATCACTGCTGTAATTGAAAGTAAGTTCTTACAAATATCAAAATGTCTATGATACAAGAATAAAAAATTTAAATGAGACTTTCATTAAATAATGTGTATCTAAAATAATGGGAAAGAGGAGAAAATTAGCAAAAGATAATGTGTGTGTGTTAAATGCCAGGTAAGATGTTTGGTGCATTAGATGGTCTTATCTTCTCTGGCTCTCCCTCTGTTTTGAGATAGGTTATTACTGTCTCCATTTCATAAGAAGAAACTGAGGCTCAGAGAGGTTAAGTCATATGCCCAAAGTCTATAGCTAATGCATTAGGGAAATGAGATTTAACTCTGATCTATTTGTAATAAAGTGTGTCCCACCATTTACTCAGATATCTAACAACGCCCTCTGAACTTGTACATGCAGAAGCCAACTGTTTTTTTTTGTTTTGTTTTTTTTTTAACTCAGAATAATATAATTCAACTGAAAAAACAGGAATGTTGTCTTATTATTTGCATTTTGTATATTAACAGCAACAATTGGGGTGTTGGTTTACGAGTTTTTCAACAATTTAAAGCCCAATTTTCCCTCCATATTCACGCACAAGTTATTTTTCAGAGCTTGGTAGAAGCTGTAATTACAATATTTAAAATCCTATAGGATCACATATTATGGACATTTGCTCCTATTCAAAGAACTTTCATGGAGGTAATTGAGCATCATTTAATGGAACCTCCCTTCTAAAAATAAAGTGTGAAAACAGACCTCAGTTATGCAATACCTTTTACATTGTCAAAATTTAATCTCAAGGGAAATCAGAAAAAAATACTCATACTTAAATTCCAAGACCACTTAATACAATGAAAATATTCTACCATCTTTCTTAACTGGAGTTATACTACTAATAAATACTGAGTTCCAATTATGTGCTTGGTGCTAGGTTAAATGAAGATATATATAATGAGAGAGAATCCCTACTTTAATAATTATAATTTAGCTAACAAATCAAGATATATATAGTATTTTTAACATGATAAAGATTTAAAGTACACACACACACACCCAGATGCAACAAATAAGCAACAGTTGAAAAGGGGTCAGAAGCAGCACTTGAAAAAAATATATAATTGGGCTGCACAGACACAAAGGAAGTATGAATGTGTTAGTGAAGAATGAATTGTATTCAAAAGGTGGAAAAAATAATTAAAAAATGTGAAGACACAGGAAGACAAACAGTATCCCAGTTTAAAAGAAAGTATGATGTGACCTGTAATAGGGATTCAAGGTATAGAGAGGAAGAGTGTTACAGTCTCAGCTGGGAGGATGGGTCAGAGTGAGATGAAGTCACCATACACATCCCCCTAACTCACTGCACTGCTTCATTTAGAATTGTCTTACGCTATTAAAGAAACTACTGATAAGCTTTATTACATCTGAAAGCATGAAAAATAATGATAAACATTTCCAATACTAGATAGCTCAGACAAAGCAATGGAACCTAAAAAATTAATAACCCTGAAAACCACATTCATAATTTAAAAACACAAAGAAGAGGCTTAACCACACTGGATGGCAGCTTTGTAAGAGCTTCCAATCATTCCTACCGGTATGTAAAAAGGATTATGAACTGACTGTAAGCAATTACTAGGCAATAAGAATTTTCTTCGATTCACTGTTGCTGTACTAAATTTAATTAGAAGTTGGAAAATAAGTTGATCACGATATTTAACTTAAGCTATAAAGTACCAAGATACTTAAAAAGTATTAAACAGCCAAAGCAAGAGATGAATTGAACTTGACTAAAATCTGCAGAGTGCACTGCCTCTACCTACATGATTCTGAGTGGGGGAAACACCTATTCTAGCTGATCACTAGAATGGCCCCACAAGTATCAGACAAAGCAAGAGCCTACGTTACCCCGTAAGACTGATTTATAGCAGTAAAGAGGGCACTGGTCCAATTGAGAGATTTTCCTTTAACCATAGATTCCTAATACAAAGTTGACCACAGCTTCTAATTATTGATTTGTTCCTCACTTAATGTCAATAAATGCTAGCCACAAGTTTCCTTAAAGCCCCGAATCATATCCTATAACACCAAATCATAAGTGCTTTCATTTTAAATCTATCATCCTTTTTCTGACTTCTTCAGAAACAAAAGAAACACTGTCAACATTAACATATTCATAAACATAAATAAATATTTAAGTCACACTTGAACCCTCTGCACGAAACAAAAAATCCTCCTTTGTTAGTATTTTTGCACAGAGTTGTAATCCTTTATTCTCTTTTGACTCTCTCAGTGTTCTAATATTCAAATTTTAACATGTGTAACTGATGGACTCAAACTGAACTAAGTACGTATAGCTTTTTTAAAGTTTCTACATGATTTGATAAAATCCAGCATCCATTTATAAAAACTCTCAGCAAAGTGTAAAAAGAGAGACCATACCTCAACATAATGAAGGCCATGTATGACAAACCCACAGCTAACATTATACTCAATGGAAAAAGCTAAAAGCATTTTGCTTAAAATCAGGAACAAGACAAGGATGTCCACTTTCACCATTATTATTCAACATAGTATTGCAAGTCCTAGTCACAGCAATTAGACAAGAAAAAGAAATAAAAGCCATCCAAATTGGAATGGAAGAAGTAAAATTGTCATTATTTGTAAATAGATGACATGATATTATATAGAGAGAACCCTAAAGATTCCACCAAAAAACTATTAGAACTGATAAGTGAATTTAGTAAAGTAGCAAGATACAAAATATTCAGAAATCAGTTGCATTTTTATACACCAATAACAAACTATCATAAGGAGAAATTAAGAAAACAATCCCATTTACAATTGCATTAAAATAAACAAACAAACAAACAAACAAACAAATAAATAAAATACCTAGGAATAAATTTAACCAAGGTAGTGCAAGACTTCTACTGGGAAAATTATAAGACATTTGAAGAATGAAATTGAAGAAGATATTAATAAACAGAAGCATATACTGTGCTCATGAAGAGGAAGAATTGACATCATTAAAATGTCCATAATACCCAAAGCAATCTATAGATTTAATGCAACCCCTATCAAAATACGAATGGCATTTTTCACAGAACTAGAACAAATAATTCTAAAATTTACATGGAACCACATAAGACCCGAATAGCCACAGCATCTTGAGAAAGAAGAACAAAATTGGAAGTATGATGCTACCTGATATCAAACTATACTACAAGGCTATAGTAATCTAATCAGCATAAAAAACAGACACATAGATCAATGCAAAACAGAGTGCCCAGAAATAAATCCACGTCTATATGGTAAATTAATCTATGACAACGGAAACAAGAATATACAATGGGGTAAAGACAAGTCTATTCAATAAATGGAATTGGGAGATACATGCAAAAAAATGAAACTAGACTAACTTTTTACACTGTAGGCAAGCTTAAACTCAAAATGGATTAAAGACTTAAATGTAAGACCGAAAACTCCTAGAAGAAAACAAAGGCAGTAAACTCATTGACATTGCTCTGAATAGTATTTTTTCTGATCTATCTCTTCAGGCAAGGGAAATAAAGGAAAAACTAAACAAATCAGACTAGTCAAACTAAAAAATTTTTGCACAGCAAAGGAAACCATCAACAAAATAGAAAGACAACCTACTAAATTGGAGAAAATATTTGCCAATGATACATCTAATAAGGAGTTAATATATAAAATTTATAAAGTACTCGTGTAACTTAACACCAATAAAACTAACAATCCAGTTTAAAAAATGGGCAGAGGACCTGAATAGACTTTTCTCTAAACAGTATACACAGATGGCCAGTAGACATATAAATATTCTCAACACCAATAATCATCAGAGAAATGCAAATTAAAATCACAATGAGGTTTTAATTTAATGATATCTGTCAGAATGGCCATCATCAATAAATCAACAAACAAGTGTTGGCGAAGATGTCCTTATTCACTATGCCCAGATCTTTACATGGATAAAAATTTATCTTACTGCCATGGACTTCAACTTAGAAACTGGCAGACAAACTGAGTGCTCATTCTGAAAGTAAACTAGACATCTAAATTTTAGAATTGACCATAGTGGGAAAAACATAAATAAATTACTGAAAAAAGTTTCTACATGATTCCCAATATGGTCAAATATAAAATTTAGATGTCTAGCTTATGCTTTCAGAATGAGCACTCAGTTTGTCTAGGAGTTTTTAAGTGGAAGTCCATGGCAGTAAGATAAATTTCTATCCATGTAAAGATCTGGGAATAGTGAATAAGGAGGATAAATTGGGCAAAAAAAAGGAACCATGATGGCAAATTATTTCTCTGATAAGCCATGAAAAGGATTCTTTCCATCCCTGAATTATATTTAAAATAGATGAAAATTTGATCCATCTTTAGGCTGAATCAAATTATTTGAGTCCTTACCACATAAACTACATCTAATCATTTTCCTAAAAGATAATAAGGGCGGGAGACAAATCAAAAGTTCAAACTTACAAAATATATTTCCTTAATTAGAGAATCAGATGCCGAGTTCTCAAATGCATAGGTAAAATGTGGGACTGAAACATAACCGTCTCAGGAATAGGCCAGGATATAAAAAAGAACAAAGTTCAAGGGTACTGAGCACTGTAACAGACTGCTAAAACCATTCAAGCATTAACTGAAAGCTCAAATTTTATCAGAGTATACATAAATCAACTTTATTAGGTATTGTAATCTAATACAGCCTTGTGACAGTGACATCTGGCTGAGGAACACAAATAAGTGTTTAATGACTATGAGTATGAGAATTTTAGAAGGAAATTATTTTAATAGGATAGATTTTTTTTGTTAGTCAAATTTCACTGAAACAACTACTGAAATAAATTTTTAGTTTGTTCTATTTAACGCTAATTCCACAAATTTCTTCATTTGTTGATATTGACTCGTATATAGTACAATTTATTTCCTTATAAACGACGTCATCAGAACAGTATTGGTCATAGGAATAAAAAGTTTACTACTGATTTTAAAAATAAAATATTTCAATGAAAAAAAAATAATACAATGAACTACTATGCTATAATAAAATACTGAGGGGCAAAAATCAAACACGATTATATATTAAATTGTTTTATCTTAAAACATGAACAAATAATACATGCTTGTTTAAAACTACCATAATAACATAGTGTTTAAGTAAGAGCATACACACAGTCTCCCCTCAGGTGTATTTCACTCCTGTTTAGAATCCTTCACCGGCCTCCCATTGCTTTCCAAAAAAAATCCCTCTGACCCCTTGGTCACAGGCACTGCCTGTGTGGCTCCCGCGTGCTACCCCTTTCTCACCACACACCAACCACAACGGCCTTTTTTCTGGTTCAATCTGTCAAGCCCTTTTCCATCTCAGACTTTGCAGTTGGTGTATCATCTGCCTGAAATGTTCCTCCTCAAATTCTTCTCCGCATGGCTGGCTCTCTCTCTTTCCAAGTACCATCACAAAAGTCACCTCCTGCGATTACACTCTTAATGGCCTCTTCCAGCTTTTATTCATTCTTTTCCCCTCTCTCCACAATGTTTATATCCTTCAAGGCACTTATCAAAATCTAAATAATCTTTATTTAATAGTTGCCTATCTGTCATTACTGCTCACCGAGTACCAGTGACCGCTCATAGCTGGTGCTCCATAAATACTTGCTCAATGAAGTTACAGGCTCCCACTATGCAGAACTACAGCAGAAGTACCACTGCTTATTGGGTGAATGATCTATGAATAAAAATTACTGTAGTTTTACACCTACGCTACATCCCATCCCCTCACCTCTCAAGTACATAGTATTCTAAGCTCTCAAATGTTAAATGTTACAGGAATTTCATTTCTCTTTAATATTTATAAAGACTTTCACTTGGATGTTTACTGTTGATATTTTAGAGAGTAGAACTAATTTGAGATGGTACATTCATTTAAAGACCTGTCTACTGAACAAGTCAATAATTCCCTTATGTTTCACTGCAATTACTTGCAAGGCTAATAAAGTAAATGTCTTACCCTCAAGTATAAAGTGTTCAAACACCACAAGCCCCTCTGGCAATCTGGCGCGGCACACAGAAAGCACAAGCACTTCAAGGAGGGCGATAATCAGTGGTGACATTTTAATCATTTATTTGTACTAAGTGACACTAGCTTTTATTCATGCAAGTAGTATCAAATTTGTAAGCAAGTTTTCCTCTTAAATAAATTTCATTAAAAAATGTACTCAGGAGTAGATGTACAGGTGGTGTGGAGGTATTGTAAAAACCTTAAAGGTAGAATGCAAATGAATTAGGAAAATACTGCATTAGATCACCTCACAAAAGTCTTCTTTTTCCTTCTGCTCACCACTCAACTCATCTACTATTCCAGGCTCTGGGGGTACAGAATGATCAAGACGGGCACCTACCTTGAGGGGCCCTGGTTAGATTTTTATTTTATGAAAATGATAAAATAAGACTTTAATGGGAATGTGTTGACTGGATGTCCAGTAATGTTATTACTTTGTATAGTAAGGTCAATAATGTTTAATAAATGTTTCGTCAATTTAAAAAGGATCCTCTCTAAAAGCAAAGAAATTGAAAATAGCAAAAATTTATATATAATGTAAATTGTTAAGTGGAAGGTATTTTTATTAAAAACACCCGAAACACATATCACAATAAATTTTGGGATTTTTTTAGTAAGTCCCTTTTGCTGAAGGCACATCTATAAATCCTGTTTGAAAGAACTTTCAAATGAGCTTATGAATCAGAGAAGGAAATCTATCCAAACTGAAGAAACTAAAAAACTGAGAGCAATTTAAAAAGAAAGTCTCCACGATGATATGAGCGAAGGCATGGACCAGAAGACTGAGTGTTTGGTCTCCTAAAATGACTCTACAAAGGAAACTAAACTCACCTGAATTGTATTACTTTCACTTTTCCTAGTTTAAAGTCATACCTTAAAAAGAAGTGGCTATTTCCTCTGCAGACCACTGAACCAACCTCCACGTACTAAAACGTGACTGTTACCTTCTGAGAAACTGTTACCAAACCTAAAATACATCTGACACCAATGATACACCATTCAACTCCACCGATCCCTAAGACTCCTAGCTTGGGAGTCACATGAGTGCTCCTTTTCTCCATGAACTAATTCAGGCCATTTTGCTCAACAAGTATTTACTGAGGAACAACAGTGCTGGACTCTGAAGACACACCCACAGAAAACACACAATTCCTGACCTTTACAGTAGGGAAGACACACACACAAGCAAAGGTAAATTAACAATTACAATTCGAGCAATAACAGATTCATGGGAATTACAATGATTTGGAAGCTGGCGTGATTCTGCTGTGGTGGAGGGCAAGGCGCAAGCTGCTAATTACCTACTCACCATGCATTCTCTCCTCCTGACTGATAGAAACCCGCATACCTGGGCTGGCAAAGTGCCATGTTAAATGTTTCTCAGCGTCCCTTGCAGCTGGAAGTCAGCAGGTGAGGCTTCCAGGAAGGCTCTTTAAAGGAGCTGACTGAACTGTAACATATGCACTTCTGAGTAATCCCCTACTGTAATTCTTCCTCTACCTGTCCAGAACGAGGAACAGGCTACAAACAGCCTGGGACACTGATGACCTTGGAGTGTCACAGAAGCCCTGGTCTGTCTCCTCTAACAGTTATTTTACATATGAGGAAAATAAGCCTTTTGTTTAAATCACTTGTGTGGCTTTTTGTTATAAGCTATCAAATCTCTTCTCGTAGATATAAATGACACACAAACATCAAGATTATTACAATGATTTCAATGAAGAAGCCATGCTGGTACAGGATCATGAAACATGGAGAAAGTACCTGGCGAACACGGAAAGGAAAGGCATCCGGTTTGTTCTTCCTTTTTAAAGAGCTTGAACTATGGCAGGCTGAAGTGGAGAGGAAGGGATAATGAGGCACTTGCTCAGAAGGTAAAATGAACAAGACACGGTAATTAACTAAACGTGGGGAAGTGAGGGACGGGGAGGAGTCTAGGATGACCCTCAGTATTCCCATGTGAATGACTAGGGTAAGTGGTTCTCCTAAGACTGAGAAAGTAAAAGTAAGGGGGTGGAGGAAGTGAGAGAAGAAAACGGGGAAGCTAAGAGTTAAGTGTTAATACACCGAGTTCCAGGGCCTAAGAATTCTCAGACAAGATGAGCAGATTCCAAAGAGAAGTCTGAGCTTGAGGAATAATTAATGTATAATTGTTAAAATCAAGAGAACACATGGAAAAGTAATGGAGAAATGTTTCTCAACTTGGGTGGTGTGTGTGGTGATGTGGGAGGTAAAATTGGCATTTGACAAAACAAACTTCAGCATGTGACATCTGGTCTTTCTGGCCTCTGGAGTTGGGGGAGAAGGTGGGAAGAGTTATGAGAGCCATTCAGAGAGTCAGAAACAATGGAGGTGAAGGACGGAACCCTGAGGAACAGTGACCATTCTGAGCGATATTCAAGGAGACTGAGGAAGGCCACAAAGGTGAGAGGCTAATACAGATAATTAACATTATGTCTCAAAGAAGAATGGATTTTTATATTACGAACATGATGGTCGGCTGAAATAGCAATGGAATATTATAAAAGGAAGGGAAGGAACGAAGGGAAAAAAATATAACAAAAAGAAAAGGGGAGTTAGGAGAAAGAAAGAAGGGAAGGGAAGGAGAGAGAGATTAAAAAGAGTAAAGAGAAGACCAAAAGGCAATCTTAGAAATAAATGCTGGGGGAATGGGAAAAGAACAGGTTTAACTTGGCAGAACTAAAAGAGAAGTAGCTTCAAGAAAGTAGAAAATTCCAGTTAGAAAAATGAGATGGAGTGAGGCTTTGAAGGAGTGAGTGCCTACTTCTGCCAAGCTTTGAGCATTACATACATGTGGCAAATCCTGTAAGGTACAAATTAATACTGCTATTTTACAGATAAGGAAACAGGTTCTGGGATTAAATAACTTTTCCAAAGTTATCAGTGCTATCAGTGAAGTGGCTGAATTCATGTCTGTATGGATCTGTTATGGACTCTTGCTTTTTATTACATTTTATTAAATTTACTATATCACCTTTTATTACCTCACTTTAGTCTAAATAATCTAGTCCCCTCAAAGAATGTAATAATTCTTATGTTCATCCTGTTTATCCATTATCTCTGATTGAAGTGCTTTCCCCTCAATGCAATACCTAATTCAGACCACTGAGCTTCTGAATCAATTCTATTCAAAACTATCTCATACCCTTTAAGAAATCAACAAGAACTCCACATGATTTAGTTCCATCTTTCACCAGACACCCCTTAATATTCAACTGCAGTAATCTTACTTGTTACATGTTTCTATATGGGCTCTTCACTTTACTTTGTGAGCATGTCCTCTCAACTAGTTTATAGGCACGTGGAAGACAGGAGCCATCTGCAGTATTTCCCCTTTATTCTTCCATTCTAGCCAGGGAAATGCCACTATACCCAGCACAGAGTCAACAGTGAGGTTCATAAGTGACAGATGGATACACACATATACACACACACACACACACACACACACACACACACATTTAAAAAGGATATATTTATATCTTTTTTCCAAATCCAATACGTATTTTTAATGAAGATATAGAAAGTAGCAAAATAACAAAATATAAACAAAACAAAGAGTAGAAACAAAGAACTGTATGATTTAAAAAGCAGGTAGTCTCTAAATAAAGAGCGACATATTACAATCATTAAACATGAGGAAGCATATTATTAAAATATTAGTTCTGGGTTCAAATATAAATGTCTTTTCTATGTTTATAAATATAATTCAAGACCAAAACAATTAAGACCTTTCTTTTTTCATTCCACAGTAAATCAAGCTACAGCCCCCTCTACCTTTCTTTAGGTGGTATCTTTTATGAAATTGCTTTCAGAATAACTGTACGAACAAACAAGCCTAGATTATTATAACCATTAACATATTTCCACTATATAAAAACAACTACACATTTTCTATGGTTTTACATGACAAATGTTTTCTAGTTTTGAATAAGCTTTGACAATGTACGCCCTATGTGGTATGCATGGTTTTTCGTCTGTCTTGCTCACCAATGACATTTATATTTACATGTACTTGTTCAGTAACAAGACTATGTCCAGACAAAACTGCAAAAATAAGATATAAAATCAATATGCTGAAGTCAACCAAAAGTGAGCATTAGTTTTCAAATTTAACTTGCTTTGAGACAAAACCAGAAATGAGTATTAGCTAAAGCACACATTTGAGAAGATGCTGTACATAAAAAAAGAGCACCACTTATGCCACTTTGAGAAATACTGCATGTATCTGTCTTCTTTGGGGTTTCAATCTTTCACAAGTGCTACTGCTGCAAAAAAGAACCTTTTTAAAAGTTTATTTAATCTCCTGTTTCCCATTCTTGCCACCTGATCCAGTTGTATACTGTCTATTGACATCACTTAATAGATAGTTCAGCACTATCTGTTAACACTGACTCAAGTGATTCTCTTCTCCATTTTAATCAGACTACCGAGAACTCTTGTCAACACAGTAGTCTTACGTATATTTTACCACAGAAACAATCTCAAGATAACGTATCAGGAAAGTAAACACACTAATTTAAGAATATAAGGATTCCTAAAAACAAATTCTTGCTAAAAAAAATCTATCATCAGGTACAATTTTATAGTAATGTACATCAGACTAAGGTATAAGTTCTTGACCTGTGAATTAACACTGTGGACTCTCCAAGAACTCCTGCCCACAAAGAAACCAAAAAACAGACCCTGAATTCTCAAATTAAGTGGGATCTAAGACCGATACTTCAGTTTTAGTCTGTTCTTCCTATCACATTTAATCCAATAAAACGTAAAACAAAATCCATAATTCAAGTACTCAAGGTATAGCATGCACATTAATCTTACTTACCAAATCATATATCTGGTTTGCCAACTGTACCTTCTCATCTGCATCTTCCAAAGCTTTATAGTAATCCTGAATAAAAACATTTCATTTCAAAAATAAATAATTTAAAAATAAGTGTATGTAGGACATATAACTGGATTTTCATCATCATACCTAGTTATCATTGTAAATAAGCAACAAAAACAGAGTTAAGGAAAGGGTGGGGATGGGCAGGATTAGAAATTATGGACAATGGCCAAAAATTAAAGATATTCACAATTCCTAGAAAAGGTATAAATAAAAATAAATACCATTCCAAGTCTAGCCTCTATACTAATAAAAGTTATGAGCTGATGAATAATCTTTTTCTTTAAAAAACTTTTTTTAAATTAAGATTTATCTAATTTGTAAAGAACATTACAGTCTCCACTTTAAAAACGTTTTAAATAAATGTAGAACTATTGAAAAATTCGGACCTGCATGTCCCTATTTTCCAACCGTTCTATAACTCATTTTAAGTTAGGCATCAATTCACACAACTCAACCTATACTTTAGGTTGCTCCTCAGTATAAAGCAAATTATTTTTTAAAAAATTGATTCTATAAACTTCCATGGAGTGCCAGACTTTTCAAAGTATACCCAAGCTGTACTACACCAAAAACTTACTAGGTTAAAGGAATGATAGATGTAGCATTCCTTTGGGATGTATGTGATGACTATATGCAAATACACCAGGTATCCTCTGAGCCAGTACCACTTCTGTTATAGATTCTAAAATTACTTTCTCCTAACAGAAATAATCTTCCCCCAATGTGGTAAAATAAATAACACAACTACTCTAAATTTGTAGTTTTCACATTTTTAATCAGTCAATCCTTGAACAATTCTCTGAAAGTTGGGCATAGAGAAGCCATTATTACTCAAGAGACATTAAAGGACCTGTCCAATGTCACAGAGCTTAATGGCAGAGTCATGATCAAGACCAAATCCAGGTTTTTTAAGTAGTTCTTTCAATGTATCCTGAATAAAGTAGATCATACCTTTCAAAGCAAACCTTAGAGGAAGAGCTGATATCCATTCTAAACTGAAAGATAGCTATAAATATTATAAAACTAATTAGAATTCTATATTTCTAGGCCAAATTCATGTACAAATTTAGAGCTTTAAACTAAGACATTTTAAGAATCTTTTCAACTCTTAAGATTCTGTTCTGTGATTCCAACAACTTAGGTACCTAGCAATAATAAAATATGCTTCCAGGCTGTTCATTTTCACTCCAGTTTGAATTGTTAAATAGCATTATATCTCTAAAAAGAAGGCAACTTTAATTACCTGTACTAGAATAAAATGAAAATAAAATAATATACTTTTATAATGGTTCGGCAACTCTCTAAAAAAAAAAAAAAAAAAATCACTAATGATTGAAACATTTTTTTAAATTACCAAAATGCTTCCATGATTAAATATTCCTACACCTGAAGCTTTAAAATACAACAAATTATTTAAATTCTAAAAAAACCACTGATAGCTTTCCCCCATTTTGATATCCACAAAACCACTTAATTTTAAAATCTCTTTCTCAGAGGATTCCAATATGAAGTGATAAATCATTCAGAGTGTTCAACATACTTTTTTGATGGATGCCATTTGTTCTTCTCTCCACTCCGGTTTATTTTTTTTTGCATTCATAAAGAATTCACTGACTCTTTGTTCTAGCTGATCCATTGCATCTACGATGTAATAAAAACATTTCATATTTAGATGACCAAATTCATACACTGAATATACATGCTTTGACTTGGCGAAAGAAACAATTATCTGATAACATACACTCTTTCACTTGGTCACTAACTTAAATATGTCATGCTTTAATTATGCAAATATATAATGCCTTAATTACCTTTGTAAAAAAATAGTTACAATTTTCCCTATAGAAAATTTATTTTTGTTGCTGTTATTTCAAAACTTTTTTCCAACAGTCAAAGTAGATTCTGAATAGTACAGCCTCAGGGTCAAAAACTAATGGAATTAAATCAGCCAAATGTGCCAAACACAATTTCTTACTGAAAGCACCGCTAGATAATTGGCACACTTCTTTTAATAAGAAAAAGTGATAAAAAGATTTTTAACCTCTTGCTATATGGCCTTAAACACCTCCATAATCTCATATCATGCTGAAAGTAGTAGCTGCAATCATTTATTCACTTAATACATTATATTATTTATTCTATATAGATTTTCCTTAAATGTGTGCTAAGAATAGTCATCTCATTCCATGTATGCTAAAAACGGAAAAATAAAATGAATTCTGTTGTTACATAAATTGAGGAAAAGCTTTCTATTATATCCTCTTGGAGATTTTCAGTTAGTAATAGGTCTTTAAAGATTCTGAGAAATCTTATGGTTAATATTTTGAAAGAATTTTCCTTTGTTTAAATAAGCATTCCTAACTTACTTGACACAGATATCTTTTGTTAATACATAATACCTATCAAATTTAGAAAATTCTAATTACTATTAAAAAATACAAGTTGAAAAAACCTCTAATTTACATAATCCTATTCCAAAACGCAAGAAAATTTAAAATTTGTAATAATGAAAAGGGATAAAAGAAATAACCCTTTATTGAATGCCTATTTTGTACCAGGTACTAATTTATCTGTATTATTTTTAATCCTCAGATGATTCTCATTTTACAGATGATGAAAACCCCTCAGAAGTGGTGATGTGAGTAAGTTGTGTAAGTCAGTAAAGCCCTGAAATGAACTCAGATCTGACTCACATTAAGAATCTGTGCTCAAACCTGTAGATAACACTACTGTTTTAGCAAATCTTTAGCATTTCAACTACATTCAAGTTAAAATGAACTTTGAGAGCAAGCTGGAGAAACACACAATTCAGACTCCCACACTACAATCCACTGAATAAAAGAAGGTGGCTTTCAATATTATATCACATTGTATTATGTGCTACATGAAACTGACAAGAAGCTGGGAAAGTATATTCATGAACAAAGGTATGGATGTGTGTGGGGAGGGCAGTGAAGCAAGGGGGAGAAAACAGCAAGCTCTTAGCTAGGTCAAGACTCCCACATTCTGGAATGTTTGGTTTTCTGATCTCTTTTCATGATACTCCTTTCCTCCCTATCAGACTCCAAAACCCCCCTGCTTCTCTAAGAAGAAAACCTGACAGCATGAGAAACATTTTATGTATAGCTTAAACATAGCTGGAATAAATGGGATCAAGAAACATATCTCCTGTGGATATACCCCATGAAGGCCAGTCATTACTATTATTTAAATAATTAAGATGCCTACATTTCTTCAAGGGAGTGACACACAGCTAAAAAGTACCCTTGATTATATATTTTAATTATGTAAAATTCATTTCATATTCTTAATTTTAAATATCTCTACAAGGTAGTTGAAATACATTTATTATATTCATACCACAAAGGCAGAAGGTTTATGAGTGAGGTTTTTTCAAAACATGAACACAAATCTGGTGCTCATCAGTGTTTCCTTGTTTTAAGTATAAGTTTACTCTAAGTATTTACATTCTTGTCTCCAAATGCTCTGATTCCATACATTCTCTGAATCATAAACCCTTTTCAGAAACTTCACAGAAGAAAATGATCATATAAACCAAATACTGTTCTACAAAAAGTCAAGATGAATTCTGGGAAAAAGTCACCGCAGTACCGAGCTATCACTGATAGAAGAAAAGCCAAACTTTTTATTACAGCAGACAAGAAGCTTTACAGTAAAATCCTATTTCCTGCACTCGTTTTGAATGACAAAAATATCATAATGCTGACAACAGAGTGTATCCTACAATGTATCCTAACTCTTCCAAGTTGACACTCGAGGGTCTAAAAAAAAGGCATATAACCAGTGTTTCTATGTGTTTTCTGCTCTTGAATATTTTTCAACAGAATGAACTTTAAAAGTGTAAATGCTAAAATCTATGTTCTCTACATAAAGGTTCAAAGACAAAATTTCGACATTTATGCTGATGTGCATTAAAACATGTATCTACATTCTCCATGAAGGTATAGGAACTTGTATTGCCCATTCCCAAATTCGAGAAAAGAACACACGTGCTCTCACGTCTCCCTCTCGTAAAAGCCAGGAGAAAAGTAGCGTGGGAGACAAGAAGAGGCAAGATTCCAAACTGCAAGTTCTTTTTGACAACTCCTATGTACTCCCAGCCAGTGAGCTGGAGGAGAGTCAATAGCTGAGGGCTGGAGTCGAAGGCAAGTAAGTCTGACACTGAACGCGCGCAGCAAACCAGGGAAAACGCGCCGACTTACTCTGCACCTGCAGGTCCATCTCGCGCATCTCAGTGAAGCGGTCCCGCAGGTCCATTGGCAGCTGCTCAATCACTGCCAAAGGGAGAATCCGTCAGAGGGGCGAGGCCAACGGCGAAAGTACGCGCCTACGTCACTGCGTGCGTGCGTGCGTCGGGGGGGGTCGAGGGAGCCGGCAGCCCACAGCGAGGCTGCCAGTTACCGTGAGAAAGAAACATCCCCCGCCTCCCCCTCCCTCCCGCCATCCCGCCCGTCCACTCGCGCTCTCGCCCGCCCGCAGGTCCCACAGACGGCCCCCGCCAGCGCCGCCCACTCACTTTCCAGATAGTCCTCTAGGTACAACATCGCGGCCTTTAGAGCTGGGGGAACGAGGGGGTCCAAGGGTTTATTTGTGTCACTCGCTGTCGCCGGAGTTTTGTCCCTTCCAATATGGCGCCTCCGCTAGCAGCGCCCGCTCGGCTTCGGCAGGAAAAAAAAAAAAAAGAAAAGGGAAAAAAACCACTTTGGCGCCTGACGGCGCTTGCCTCACTGCCGCCCGGAGCTGTCATTGGTTGGCTGAGGCAATGACGTCAGCCTACCGTAGCCCGCCCCCGCGCTGTTGTGGGAACTGTAGTTCTATTCTCTCCCCAGCGAAAGTGAATACGCGTCAGTTCTTCACATGGAAACTACAAAAACCAGACGCCACAGCGAACGGTGCGTAACGGAATCTGAAATGCGGTGCCTCTGTTTATTTGTTGATTTTTGCACGGGGCATGACGGGAGTTGTATGCGCCTGCATCACACAACTAGGAACAACTTTTCACCTGTTCTTTACTGCTGTGATTCCATGCCCCGGCGTTTGAGTCTGGATTTCCAGTAGTGCTAGGAAAAGAGCAAAGGTTCTAGCGCTAGAATATTCAGCAAAGTTCGGGCAATTTGTACTGTTTAAAACAGAACTCGCTGCTGGAATTTATCCTCGCTATCCAATCCTAAAAATACAAATGGGACGCCTGGTTGGCTTCCACGTAAGAATTTATTTTAAGCATGGAGTGAGTATGTATTTCCCATATTAAAAAGTGCAAAAATAGTCCTCAATAGCCTCATATTCTATGTTCGGTCCGTCTCGTCACGCAATTGGAATTAATCTATACGTACAACCTGCACCCGCAAAACAAAACAAATACCGAGCAAGCAGAAATAACGGAGAGAACCTTAATAGTGAATGGGCTGTGCTAGCAATAACTTCAGATTATGTCGAGTAAATAGCCTGAGTTGGACGTCTGGAGTCCTGTGCGTTGTCTTTTCCTACCTTTTGACTCCTCCCCGCGAATGTTCACCCGTGACATAGTCCTTCACGGCTTAGTTTTCCTCTGTCTTAACTACGTTTACACTCAGCAAAGGTTGGGTGTTATTTTCCACTTAACTCTCTTCGAGTTTCGGGGATACTTGTCTTTAGTTCATAATTTAATGTTCTATTTATATTTTTCATTGTAGTTGAAACACTGCATTTGTGTTACCTGCTTCACTCCGCCTTTACATTTTCTTGTTCTCAAGACTTTTCCACCGCTCTTAATCAGGATACGTACCTGTCATATTAATGAACCCAGAGAAAACTTAACCCTAATAACAATGACATCATTTAGTTTCTATACTTTTATCTAAAATCCAGTGCCTTAAGTTTTCCTTCCTCCCTCCCTCTCCTTCCTTCCTTCTTCTGGCTGCTTTTAAGATCTCTGATATTTTCGCAATTTCACAACGATTAATACAGATATGATTCCTTCCTTCCTCCTTCTCTCCCTTCCTCCAGCCCTCCCTCCCCCTCTCTTTTTCTTTCCTTTAATTTTTTTTTTAAAACCTTACTGAGTATTTGAGAAGATTTCTGAATGTCAGTATTAGTGTCCTGCAACAATTGTAGAAAATTCCCAACCGTTGTATCTATAGGATACCTCTAAGATAGCTAGCCTCTGTTTCTCTTAAACTTTCTTCTATAGGGTCCACCTGGAAGTCTTCAAACACTTCATTTTTAGAAGTTCTTTGTGGTTCTCTTTCTGAGTCATTTTCTAATTTCTTATACAAATTAAGCATAATCTATATTCTGTGTCTGTGAAATTCAATACTGAGAATTTTGTGGGTCTTTTGTGCTGCCTGCTGTTTCTTCAAGCTTTTGCTTATGGTTCCTGTTTCCGTGCAGGTTGTGATTTTGGACTCTGCATGCATGTTTCTGGGCTGGTAATTATGGGGATTCTTTGAGGCCCGAGTTAAAAAGGAGTTTTCCTAAAGAGTATTAAAATTTGCTTCAGCAAGTTGCCTGGAGACACCATAAACCCTAGGACCAGATGAAGTTCTCCACTTCAGGTTTATTGGATTGCACAGATAGATTGAATTTGGGTCTCAAATCTGAACAGATTTTATAGATTCTTGGGAGACTTCTTCCTTTCCCAAGTTCCAAAGTCAAGATGGGCATGTTTCCTTACTGACCATCAGGTTTCTTTCTCACTCACCCTTACACTGGGAATGTAATCCTTTGGGCCCCAGAGTTTTGTCTCTTATTAGACTCCTCCTTTTTGATGGGTCCTTGGCTTTATTTCCTGACCCTGGCGTCTGCACAGCTATCAAAGCAGGAGTTCGAGGTGCCCAGAATTTGACTGATAATCTCGTGGCAAAAGTCACATTGACCCTCACTCATTTCTCAGGATTTTCTCATTTTTATTCCTTCTTTTTTTATTTTCCCCCTCTGAGAATTCCTTCATTTCCTATTAGTTCATCAATGCATTTGATTTTTTTTTTTAACCCAGCATTTTTTATTTTCAGCAGGTGGCTCAATCAGAGTAGCTAGCATGGCAATGCTGTCAGAAATAAAAGAAATGGAAGCCCGTCCTTTCAGTGTAAACTGAGCTTCTTCAGGGAGTTTTTCATAGTAAGGAAAATGAGATAATAGATGGTTCCCAATTCAGTGAACATGCATACACACTGTAGAGAAACTAAACAAATAATAAAACTAAACACTACATTTTTTAGTTAATGTAATTCTTATTCTTGGACCCTGTATCAGCTGCAGAAAATTGTGTATGTACACACGTGTGATAGCTTCTTGCATCATTAGGTCATATAGTAGATAGCACTTGGAATGTCTACTTACGTAACCACTACTGCGTTTCTGGGCCAGGCCCCTCATATACAGGAGTGACCATGTCTGTTACATTACTGTGCTCCCTGATCATTGTGCATTAATTTAACAGGGACAGATCAAAGCTGGGAATATTAGATGCACTCTCTTTTGATCTGAAACTGGGATGAAGAGACGTGGAGACTGACGGCGCTGTGGCAGAACTGCATTCATTGCAGCATGATAAATCGTACATGGTCCACAGGCTGTAGTGCTGAGATCCACCAGAGCAGCTCTAGGTTTTCTTCCTTGGATTTTTTCCCTTTCTCTGTCACCTTCTCTAACATTAGTTGTATCACCTCGAGAAAGTTATTTTCACACTCTGGGCCTCCATTTCCTGATCTGTAAACTGGAAATAGCAATTGTAGCTAAATCATAGGTGTGTTAGATTGAAATGATATCATCTATGCAGATCACTTAGGTTCAAGTATGGTGAGTGACGACACAATAAATGTCAGCTTCTAGTACCATCATCATTAATGCCATGAAGTCCCCTCCTCAGTTACCCATATTCAAATGTTCCTTCGTGCTGCTCTTAGCTTTGCTTTGTGCCCCTGGTCATTTTGAGGCTGGACTCCTCCTAGACTCACTGAAGATTATCTCACCTCCAACTGTTGTATCGCCACTGTCATACTCCATTCAACGGAGAAATGATACAGGGAGGCTACGTAAGAGTGCTGCACTGAAGGCTACTGGCTAAGTAGAAGGAATCAGAATGTAGGGAAAAGATGCAAAACATGGATGCAAAATACGATTGTTACAAAGAGTCCAAGAGAAAGGAAAATTGAAATCCTTCATATAGCACATCCTCAGGGGAACCCTTGGCTTTACGTCTTAAGGTTCTGCCACTTTCCTATTGAAAATATTCAAAACTTTGAATATTCTCGTAAAACTTTGAAATGAAATATTTTCTTAACTTTGTTCTACGCAGTGTATCCTCCCTGACAGACCTCTAAAACATGGGAAGAAAGCAGAGTAAAATGCAGTCTTTACATGAACCTCTTTAATTTTACATTTTAAAAGTCCATTGAGTAACTCACTGGATCAGTTATAAGCAGCAGATAACAGCCTTCACTTCACATATCTACGAATGTTCCAGGCTTTTCCACTCATACCCACTAAAGAGACCCCTCTAAGGAAGGCTGTACTTTGCAGACCTGGCTCCTGGGTATTTGTGACAAAGACTATGGAGATGAGGACAAAGGGAAAGAAGACAAGTGACTAAGGGGTGGAGAGTTAAGGAGATTTTGCAGAGGGGGTTGCTATGGAGGGGTTTAGTGGGTGGGATATTGAGAAAGGATGGATAACTGAATATGAAGCCGTCACAAAATCCTTCCTTCAAAATAAATGGAAATTCTGGAAGACATATAAGAAAAAAGCTTGAAACTAAGAGAAAAATATCCCAGGTGCCAGAAATAAACAGTAAACTCCAAGATGGAACTAAAAGAACCAGAGCGTTTATAGGCCTTTACTGTTGAGTCTTGGGGTTCTGACTGGTAGAGCGATATACTTCAAATGTTAAAATAAATTTCTAGGCCCAAGGTGGAGCCGCTCATACCTGAGCTGCCACAGTTAGCAAACCACGATTTGGATCATGTTCCTGTCCCTATAAATGCTCCATTTGACCAGAAACAGTATATCCAGTCAGCCGATCCCCAAACGCCAAGACAACTCAGCTCCATACCTATTTCCTTGTTCCTTCTCATAAACAATGTCGCCTGGCCCCAGCTATGCCCGCGTGTGCAGTCCAAACTCAGACTCCACTAGGTGCGGGAATCCCTTCTCAAGATAGTCAACATCGGTCTGGCCCAGTGAAACATGAGGGACAAATACAGAGACAAACGCATTCATAGTGTGGGGACAGAGCCCCAGAAAGCAGTTTCCAGGCTCTCAGCCTCACACAGAAAGGTGCTGGCCCAGGTAGTAAATGGCCATCAACTGTGATTGGATGGCCATCAGCTGTGGCTACTTGGCCGTCAGCTGTAACCAGTGAGCCATTGGCCACTAATATAACTGCTGTGGCTACGCTAGCAGCAAATGGGGGCTAACAAGAAGATGGTGCTGAGCTAGCAAGCGCGGATTGCAGTTAGGATGGCGGATTGCAGTTAGCATGGCGGGTTGCGGACAGTGTGGATCCAGCCTCCAGTGAGACTATAGTGCCACCAGTGAGAATATAATGGTATGACTCCCCGATCTATGGCTCCGTGGGTGTTTCTTTTTGGCCTCACCATGTCCTGCGTTCTTATGTGGGGAGCAGGACTAGAGACCCCGCAGGTCGCCTCACGTGACACATACCCATTGGAGTTGCTCCTCGAGCTAGGACACACAGAAGAGCAACTTCCGTTGGAAATGAGCTCACATTGAAATAATACAAATCACTTAAAGAAATGAAGACGCTGAGAGTGTCGGCAGATAGGATAAATGGGAATTCTAAAAATACAAGTATTGGAAATTGTGACGGATGAAATCAATCCAGAAAGTAGAATAAACAAGAAAAAGATTGAAAATAGAATAGATACAAAAATTGCAGGATCAATCTTGAAGTTCCAGTACCTTATTAATAGGACTTCCAGAAAGAGAGAACAGAGAAAATGGAGACACAAAGGAGTACGTATACTCTGTGATAATACTAGATGGAGTTTCTGAAAAGGTAAAATAAATCTATAGTGATAGACATAGGAGGGTGGCCACCTCTGGGGAAAGTGGGGTGCTTGACTAATCTTACAACGCTGCGCTGACAGGCACTGCTCTATTACAAGCTTGCAGAAAATACTCAATTCCTATTTGTTGCCTGAATAAATGGAAGCAATACCGGGTGGATTAAGGCTGTTGAGTCAGGCTTGAGTTTGAACACTGTCTCTGTTATTTGTTCATATGACCTGAACCAAATTACCCAATATCCCTAAGATTGTTTCTTCATCCGTGAAATGAGAGGAAGGAAGGGTAGTTGTAGTGTCAGACTGTGGCAAGACTCAAAGGAGAGAACATGTAAGACTACCTAGTACCGTGCCTGGCACAGAAATGCAATTATGAAACAATATCATTTGTAGAACAGTACCATTAGGCAAATGGTCTAGTAAATGCCATTCCGAGGGCATTGCAATGGGGATGGAGAGCCCAGAGCAGGCAAATAAGGGGGAGCATCTTTAGGGGATTTAAAAACAGTAATAAAACTGACTTTTACAGTCTGTTGTGTTTTTTTTTATTACTATGTGCCAGCAATTCTTTATTTTCTTTTTTTTATTAGTTTCAGATGTATAAAACAACGTAGTAATTAGACATTTATATACCTCATAAAATAGTAACCCCAATAAGTCTATTACCCATCTGACACTGTACATAGTTATTAGAATATTATTGACTATATTTCCTACACTGTACTATATATCCCTGTGAATATTTTTTTATTTTTTTTTTAATGTGCCAGCAATTCTTAACAATGTCAGTGATAAAATATTTCCCCCTGAAAAATGTGCTGTTGTTCCAAGTTCTAAACGGTTTCTGAAGTTATGGCTGAATTTTAATAACTAGCACTACATAGTTGTATTGAGTAATGGCTTGGAAATGAACACCGAAAGCACAGTGATTGTAAAGACAGAGACACAGAACTTGAATTATTTAATTACATAATTCTCTATGGTCACTTGGAAGTTTTCTTTGTACTTTACATCAGTGAGACTGACCATGAACTGCTAGGTGTTATATTTTTGCTTATCAATGCAAATTTTAGTTCATACATGAAACATATTACTAAACTTGAGTAATATCTTAAAAATTAAAATGTATTCTTTTAAAATTATTATTCTTGTTTAATTGGTATTTAATTGCTGTTACATTTTAATGTAGTTACTTATTAGTGCAACAAACCAATGTTTTTCCCTTTTCCAAAAAAAAATGTTTAAATGTAATTAAAAGGGATTAGTCCATTACTTTTCCCCTTTTCTCTTCATTGTAAAATTAATTAATTAAATATCCATTTCAAGCTTGATTATGTAATGAAGTTTAATAAAATGAATTTTACGCTGTCTGAGTTTCTTTGCTGGCCATTATTACTTATTTCATTTAATGATTATTTTTGAAAATAATTTTCATGTAAGGAGAAGGGGTGTATTAAGAAAATGATTGGCTCCAGGTGTCAGCTATGCCAGGTATGCTTATTAAAGACTTCTCACAGAAGGAGAACGTAAATTTATTTATACACAATGGAATCATTGTTAATAACTGTATCTTGTGTTTGATTTTGAAAGCCTTAGGATCTCTGACATTCATTTTCATGAAACTGGTATTGTAAAGATAAATTATCAAGCCATTGCTTGTTACATAGAGAAGTCTTTGTGTTGCAATATAAAAATATTTCAGTGACTGAGGATTTTAACACTGCAGGAAAATCTTAGAAGATCCTACTTTTCCTTTTCTTCTCTCCTTTATCACTCAGGTTCTCTATGAAATTGACAAAAAGTGGAGTTTGGAAAATACAAACTTTTTTCTTATTTTTATTTAAAACTTGTATTCTAATGAATACAAATTATTAAAAGCTTGTGGAGCCTTATTTCGCTAGTAGGAGTAAAGCATTTTTCTAAACTTGGTTAGGATACTCCTTAAGGAAAAAGAGTGTAGAAATATGACAAGTAGTGTTTTTTTTACACTCTGTACATAAATATCTTATGAGACTTACTACATTGTGGTATAGTGCCTGTCTCCCCAACTAATCTGGAATTCCTCAAGGGCGGAGACTATGTTTTATTCATCTGTTGATCTTCAAATCTGGCAGGTAATATGAGTTCAATAAAGAAGTAATGAATTATTGAATGAATGAATGAATGCATGACTATCAAACACAAGTTCGTAAATTTCCAATAGCAGACCAGAGAGGGCAAGATGAAGTTATTGTGATTGGTAACTACTAAGCTCTGTGAAGAAAAGCAGATTTCAGTGGCCATTCAAGTAACTACACTGGAATGCTGAGAAGAATTTTCTTTTTTTTTCCAGGAATTCTTAAAAAGCTTTTATTAACAGAAATATTTGGGGATAACTTTTATTTATTTATTTATTTACTTACTTATTTTTCATTTTGGGATATGTCTTTTTTTTAATTTATTGGGGTGACAATTGTTAGTAAAATTACATAGATTTCAGGTGTACAATTCTGCATTACATCATCTATAAATCCCATTGTGTGTTCACCACCCAGAGTCAGTTCTCCGTCCATCACCATATATTTGATCCCCTTACCCTTATCTCCCACCCCCAACACCCCTTACCCTCTGGTAACCACTAAACTATTGTCTGTGTCTATGAGTTTCTGTTTCTCATTTGTTTGTCTTGTTCTTTTGTTGTTTTTGGTTTATATACCACATATCAGTGAAATCATATGGTTCTCTGCTTTTTCTGTCTGACTTATTTCGCTTAGCATTATACTCTCAAGATCCATCCATGTTGTTACAAATGTTCCTATATCTTCTTTTCTTACCGCCGAATAGTATTCCAATAGTACCACAACTTCTTTATCCATTCATCTATCGAAGGACATTTTGGTTGTTTCCATGTCTTGGCCACCGTAAACAAAGCTGCAATGAACACTGGAACACATGTCTCTTTATGGATAAATGTTTTCAGATTTTTGGGGTAGATACCCAGGAGAGGGATTGCTGGGTCATATGGTAATTCTATTCATAATTTTTTGAGGACCCTCCACACTGCCTTCCATAAAGGCTGCACCAGTCTGCATTCCCACCAACAGTGAATGAGGGTTCCTTTTTCTCCACAGCCTCTCCAACACTTGTTATTATTTGTCTTGTTGATGATAGCCATTCTGACTGGGGTGAGGTGATATCTCGTGGTTTTTATTTGCATTTCTCTGATGATTAGTGATGTTGAGCATTTTTTCATATGTCTATTTGCCATTTGCATGTCCTCTTTGGAGAAATGTCTCTTCAGGTCCTCTGCCCATTTTTAAATTGGGTTGTTTGTTCTTTTGTTGTTGAGTTTCATGAGTTCCTTGTATATTTTGGATATTAGCCCCTTATTGGAGGCACTGTTTGCAAAAATCTTCTCCCATTCAGTTGGTTGCCTCTTTATTTTGTCGATGGTTTCTTTTGCTGTGCAGAAGCTTTTAAGTTTTATATAGTCCCATTCATTTATTTTAGCTTTTACTTCCCTTGCCTTTGGAGTCAAATTCATAAAATGCTCTTTGAACCCAAGGTCCATAGGTTTAGTACCTATGTTTTCTTCTATGCAGTTTATTGTGTCAGGTCTTATGCTTAAGTCTTTGATCCATTTTGAATTAATTTTGGTACATAGTGACAGATAGCAGTCCAGTTTTTTTCGTTTGCATGTGGCTATCCAATTCTCCCAGCACCATTTATTGAAGAGAGTGTCTTTCCTCCATTGTATGTTTTTAGCTTCTTTGTCAAAAATTATCTGTCCATATTTATGTGGTTTTATTTCTGCATTCTCAATTCTATTCCATTGGTCTATGTGTCTGTTTTTCTGCCAGTACCATGCTGTTGTTATTGTAGCCCTGTAGTACAAGTTAAAGTCAGGGAGTGTGATACCTCCAGTATTGTTCTTTTTTCTTAAAATTGCTTTGGCTATTTGGGGTCTTTTGTGGTTCCAAACAAATCTGATGATTTTTTGTTCTATTTCTTTAAAAAATGCCATTGGGATTTTGATGGGGATTGCATTAAATCTGTATATTGCTTGGGGGAATATGGCCATTTTAACTATGTTGATTCTTTCAATCCATGAGCATGGAATGTCTTTCCATTTCTTTGTGTCGTCTTCAATTTCTTTTAAAAATGTCTTATGGTTTTCATCATATAGGTCCTTCACATTCTTGGTTAAATTTATTCCTAGGTATTTTATTCTGTTTGCTGCAATTGCAAAAGGAATTGTTTTTTGTATTTCTTTTGAGAAGAATTTTCTAAATAGAAGGCTTTGAAAAATTCTCAAATACAGGGGTAGATTGACTTCCAAAGTGGTTTTAATTAGGGCTTCCTAAAAGTTGGCAGAGGGAAAATGAAAGTAATATGGCAATTTGTGATACTCTATATTTTTTTAAAATCCTTTGAAGTTCTAAAAATTAATTTACATGAATAAATATGACACCTACAGAACATGAGAAAGAATATTACTACAGTTTATCTCAGTAAACATTTCCTGAACAGCGAATACCACCACAACAAAACATGCCCAAGACATGGTCCCTGTTCATGCAGGATGCCCAGCTTGGCAAGGGAAGCAGATGGTTAGGGAGATCGTTTAAATACAGTGTGGTAGGTGCTATAATGTGGTCAAATTTTGAGGAAGGGTCTAAGAGAAGTTTACATAAATTCAATTGAGAAATGATTGTTTCTTTGATGAATAATGAACATATAGATTCGACAAAAGGACAAAGTACTGGAGACCAATATAAAGATGCAGTGGATAAAATATCCACAAATTCAAATAGTTTGCAGCCATTATATATTATGTTTTTGATTACTATTTAAGTAGATATTAAAATACAATATATTCAGGAATACTAGTCAGCTGATTTACACTGATACAACACTAACAAGTTAAAATATTGATATAAGATGTTTGACATCATATGTCATCAGGGAAATGAAAATTTAAAGGCGACACCACTACACACCTATTAGTATGGCCAAAATCTGGAACACTGACAACACCAAACGCTGGTGAAGATGTGGAACAAGAGGAACTCTCATTCATTGCTGGTGGGAATATAAACTAGTACAGCCACTTTGGAAGATAGTTTAGTGGTTTCTTACAAAACTAAACATATTCTTCCCATATGATCCAGTAATCACACTCCTTGGTATTTACCCAAAGAAATTGAAAATGTGTCCATGCAAAAATTCACATAAAAATGTATAGTGGCTTTACTTACAATTGTCAAAACTAGGAAAAAAACCAAGATGTCCTTCAGTAGGTGAATGGATAAATAAACTGGGTACAATCATACAAAGGAGTATTGTTCAGTGTTAAAAAGAAATGAGGAACTTAATGATTCCAACTATATGACATTCTGGAAAAGGGAAAACCATGGAGACAATAAAAAGGTCAGTGGTTGGGAAGGAGATTGGAGGTATGAATAGGCAGAGCACTGAAAATATTTTGTACGATATATTGATGGGTACGTGTCATTATTCATTTGCACAAACCCATAGAATGTACAACACCAAAGGTGAACTGTAAGGTAAACTGTGGACTTTGGGTGATTGTGACATGTCCAATGTGGTTTCATTGATTTTAATCAATGTACTTCTTCAGTGGAAGTTGTTGATAATTGGAGAGGCTGTGCATGTGTAGAGGCAAGGCAGGGCATATATGGGAAATCTCTGTAATTTCCCCTCAATTTTGCTATAAACCTAAAACTGCTCTTTTAAAAAAATTAAAGTCATAACCAAAAAATAAAACAAATAAAAATTGAGATATGTCTACTGCTTAGCACATAGTAGCTGCTCTGAGCTATCAGTGTACCACAGTATCTGGGTTGCCCTGGCCCTTCCTCCTGGGAGAGACTCTCTGGGGCTCCCTCATTATGCAGAGTTAACGTATGGCATGCAGTTCATCTAGCTCTAGTGGGCCCAGCCTTTGCTCTGGGTTGTTAATTATTTTTGGATATCACTCCTGGATAAATTATGAGGTAAAAGACAGGATACAAATACTGCGTGGAAAATGATAGTATTTTTGTAAAAAGAAAATGTGTTTGTGGATAAATAAATACACATCTATAAATATGTTTAGATTTAGACTTGAATGTACGTTAGAAAGTTAACAGTAGTTATTTTAAATGATGGTGGAATTATAGGTGACTGTATTATCTTTACATATATCTATATTTTCCAAACTTTAAAATTATTTTATAATCATAAATATATATTATATATATGGAGAGAGAGAGAGAGAGAGAGAGAGAGAGAGAGAGATGAAAGCTGTCAGATTGGTAATCTAGGTAAAGCAGTGCCTGCATCCCAAAAGTTTTCCAAGTTCTATAAAACTGGGCAAATATCTCTCAACTACTCTTAGAATAATCAATTTTATTCCCAAAAGACTTTCATTCTGAGTTAATATTACTAACAGAATCAAAGTATTGTCCAAGTGTGAAAATACCAAGTCAAGACATTAAGCAAAGGAAACATTCATGATTCTGAATCCCATTACCTAGTCCCATTACCGGCCTTGGGTCAAACACATAAAGGTCAGGATCTTGGGGAAGCAGATACACGAATAGGAAATGAGGTCAAGAACACAAGACGGAAAGAATGATTTGCCACATTAAATCCTGGAACACAGGACAACATGCAAAATGCTAAGTTAAGGTCAGCTGAGGTAGCAGGAATAACATAGCCCAGGTTTTGGAACTAATTACTAATAGAATTCTTACACTCTGATGACTGTGTGATGATGGCAGGAAGGGGTGGTACTGAAAGGAATAACACTCTCAGTGTTATGGTATCACTTGAGCTGACTTGTCATCTAGCTTAATATGGGATGTGTTTTTAGAACTGATTTGATGGAGTAAACAAGTCTATATGTCATCCAGACATAATTAGAAGTGGGTCTTTGGGAACAGATAACATTGTTCAGTGCCTAGGGCCTGGATTCATAATGAAACCACATTACAGATAAGGTTGCTAACCTGTAGACCAGTGGTTCTCAACCAGGAATGATTTTGCCCCTACAGGAACATTTGGCAATATCGGGAGACAGTTTTAGTTGTCATAATGTGGGGAAGTACTACTGGCATCTATTGGATAGAGGCCAGGGCTGCTGCTAAATATCCTGCAATCCACAAGATAGCCCTCTGCAAAAATTGTGATCTGGTCCAAAATGTCAGTAATGCCAAGGTTGAGAAAACCAATTGCAGACAGATGTTGTAGTTGAAGAGCACCCAACATTTTGGGGTCAACGTTCCATGTCTATCAGTAACATTGTCATTTTCTTAACCAAATAGTGTTGGTTTAAGAAAATCATACAACAGAAGAAGGGCAGTGGTAAATACTTACCAGAGGGCAGTGGTAAATACATTTTTTATGTTATATTATCATTTACTCTTCATAGTTATCTTCCTTTACTGTTTCTCTAACCCCTAAAACAAAAAGAATAGCAGAAGCATAACAATAAAACTAAAGAAAATCATTTTGCATTATTGAGGAAAAAACCCCACCACATTTTCTAGAAAAGTATATTAAAGATTTTAGAAGTTCTGTAAATATGGAACCAGGACATTTTTATCTTCGTAGTATATACCTTGAGCATTGGCATCTGCTACATTTTACCCATTTAAAAAAAACAAAAAAAGAGAAAAACAAAAAAACTACCAATGGCATCTAAAAATTAAGATCACGAAAGATACCACCTAAAACTAATGGTTAGGGGGCCGGCCCAGTGGCTCAGGCAGTTGGAGCTCCGTGCT
Source organism: Rhinolophus sinicus (assembly GCF_057876585.1). NCBI lineage: Eukaryota > Metazoa > Chordata > Mammalia > Chiroptera > Rhinolophidae > Rhinolophus > Rhinolophus sinicus. Next base: position 22,922,055 of record NC_142508.1, read on the forward strand.
CCTAACACCGAAGGCTGCCATTTCTATTCCCACTTGGGCCAGTGCCGGGTGTCTTGGTTGGAGCGCGTCCTCTCAACCACAAGTTTGCCAGTTCGACTCCCACAAGGGATGGTGGGCTGTGCCCCCTGCAACTAACAATGGCAACTGGCCCTGGAGCTGAGCTGCGCCTTCCACAACTAAGATTGAAAGGACAACAACTTGACTTGGAAAAAGTCCTGGAAGTACACACTGTTCCCCAATAAAGTCCTGTTCCCCTTCCCCACATAAAAATAAATAAATAAATAAATAAATAAATAAATAAATAAATAAATAAATAAATAAATAAAACAAAGAAATAAAAAAATAAAACTAATGTTTAATTGATGGTGCTTTTTTTTGGTAGATTTTTATAGTCTTTAATAACTTATTTCTGGGAACTGCCAAACCCAACACTCTACTAAAATCGCATGTTCTTTTGTAGGTAATTTAGTGAAATTCAGAGACAGTTAATCTCCTTACCTTAGAGTCTACATCCTCAAGGAACTTTTAAAATATTTTTGTCTTTTTCCAAATTAAATAAATAGTTATAAAAAAAACAAACAAACAAGAAATCAAAGATAGGCCAGTCTTTATTTTCAATACAATTACCCTCCCCTTTCGTAAAAATAATGCTTATTATGTTCATAATAATAGGAAAAATGCTGATACAGTGAAAGACCAGGAATCTGCCCAATCTGAATCAAATTGATCCATACTTTCATTGCGTTTTCAGAATGTTGTGTCATGTTGCAATAAAACGCTTTGCTATTTCAGGAGTTTAAATGTTCACTCCATTTTCTTTTAGCTATTTTAGAATTTCTTTCCTTTATTAATATTTTTAAACAACTTGAAATTTGGTTTTGACTTATATGAGAGAGGTAGTCTAAAATAATATTTTCTAAATGGTCATTCTATTGTCCTCAATTTTATGGATAAAAATAAAAGCGATAGATGATGATAGATAGATAGATAGATAGATAGATAGATAGATAGATAGATAGATAGATAGATAGATGATAGATAGATAGATAGATGATAGATTTTTTTTTCAGAGTAGCACCTGCATGTGATAAATTAATATTATGAAACAGCTTACAATGAAATCCAACAGAATCCTGCCCTATTCATCCCCGGCCCCCTTCCATTCTCTGGAGGTTTACAATTCTTCCAGTAGTTGCCTTCAGAACTCAAATTTTTTTATGTTTATAAAGTTCTTAAATTATTAATTTTGGATAAGATATATTGCCTCTTCCATACAGAAGATGAGGATATAAAGCACTTACACTCCTTCCTTGTTTCCAGGGTTTGATACATAATTATTTCATTGGTCGACTCTGTGATGTTAATTACATACACTTAAAGTGCATAACCCTAATCCTGACTCTAACACTAACCCTCACTCCATCATCTTGAGACAGCATCTCTTGGCTTCTCCTTTGGAAGATAAAGTTACTGAAATGCCTACTTTGTTTTCTAGCTTACCTTTTCCCCTTCAATTTCCTACAGCTATACTTTTACGTTGTCATATTTGAAGTGTTATGTTTTACCTTGTAACCACAGCCTAATCTTTTTTTCATTGTCTATAAGATAGCTCTAAAAGATTACAAATAAGCAATATTTACATCATCATGACTATATAAAGTATTTGTAATACTTAGACAAAGAATCTTTTCCTCTTTTGGAGTCCAATATTACAAATCAGCCCATGCCATGGCACCCAGTATGCAGCTCTTGATCTATGAAATGCTTTGTTCTGTATTTCAATAAGCAAGAACATCAGAAGTTACCTTTTGTCTAGAAGTGATAGCAGTGCACCTTCACTATCATGCTTTAGTTCCATGCAACACTGGAATTCATAGGGACGTTGATCATTTCAACATCTTACTGGATATTCTGATGAAATAATCCTGGCAAGATCTGGATAGCAAGATGGTACAGATGTTTTTGAGTCCTTGTGAATCAGACACCATTTATGAATGACGTCAGAGTCTCTGGCATCACCTGTTTCTTGTTCCAAGCTGCCTGAGCTCGGACTGACTTTACTAATGCATAACCAGATGGGTTCCTTGCATTCTCTCACACAACGTGCTTCTTCCTTTTTGCCTATTCTTACCTCCAGCCCATGCTGCATGCCTCTTATTTCCTGCTTCTTTGTGATCCTGCCTATGCATGCAAACCCTGGAATTGCAGGGCGTTTAACACAGTACCGCAAATCTCTGACCACTGGAGAATGGCAACCAAGGACTTTTTCCATCTACTGACCCACCAAATGATTATCTGCAAATGCGCTTCATACACTTCTTGAGAACACGCAGTAGCACTCAGCAGTGGTGAGGCTGAAAACTCATCCTCCTAGCGACTTTCCTTCCTTCCTTTACATCCTTTTTTGACTCATCTCTGCTTCCTTGGATTTTATTTCATAATAGTATAATTCTTCTAAGCCATCAGCTTTGCTTTCTGGGAAACCCAAGCTAAGATACGTAGTTGACACCAGCAGAACCCTAAATAGCATGTCCTTAGTAGAATTGTGAAGTTGGTTATTACCTGGGCAGAGGGCACAGGGTGGGATGGTGATCCCACCTGTCACGGAGCATTGTCATGCTTACTGAGAACTTCTCCTGTGATAAAGTCTGAGAGACGGCAAAACATTAGGGGGCTGTGGCTCTGTGGACTGAACAAAATGGAAGCAATGCTAATTATAAGAATTGTGGATGCGATGACTTGAGATAAGGAACTAGATAGCCCAATTCATGAATATGGTTCATGGTTTGACCAAATGATGTAGGACTTGGGAAAAGTCAGACTGGAAGATTTATAATAGGGGATTGGGGTGATAAATATAATGTGTGAGACTATTTGTGTCCCATGAATGTTCACAAAAAGACCTCTACAGCAAAATAAGTTCTCCATAACCAGGTAACCAAGAAGCCCAGTTCTATGGATGTGAGTCAGTCACTTTTCATATTCAGTCCCAATGCTTGCTCAATGGGCATTGCGGCAAGGACAGAGATTTGGCTCGGGTTCAACAATAAGAACTTTTTCTCATGAAGATTAACTTGGTACGGCCATTGCTATGCTCCAAATTTGACAGCAGCAGCAACCAGCTCTTAGCCTATGAGGCCCAGTCAGCTTGTGATAGCATGTATTGTTGGAAATCGTCCAAGTTAGAAGGGGCCGTGATTTTCCCCGTGGGTAAGTTTTGATTTTCTTTCCCTGCCACCATGCTTCTGTCAATACCATCATTTATGAATTGACTAAATACCTAATTATAGTCATTGCACCTGCTTTAGTAATGCATTTTACAGTGTAATAAGTCAAGCAATGAGATAATGTTCACAGGACTCACAAGTCTTATCATATAAAAATCGTAAAAGAATCTGTCCCTAAGGTAGACTGGTCAACTATAAATTCAGATTTCATATATTGCTTTTAATGCTCTAAATCAGAGGGTAATATGCAGAGCAACACATGAGTCCTGGAAGGTGAAGATTCAATTGGGAGTGGCCCACTTCCCAAATATTTGATGTGCAACCCTCTGACTCTGCTGGTTTAAATGTGGTAATTTCTAAGATTTTGGGATGGTCTCTATTTATCTAAAGTGTGACCCTGTTTTCATTTATGAGGGGATAATGAAAGTATGTTGCATTATTTTTTATTGTTTTATTGATGTCATTTTTAGAAGTTCAGCTTGGAAAAAAGATTGTGTGCAATGTTAGACAGCTAATTCAGTGGGCTGTGGTGATATTTGTCATATTTTTGAGCTGCCATTGAATACACTGCCTAGGTTTAGGGAATTCTCTATTTTATGGGAATAAAAGCCAGATAGATGATTGCTTTCCCAGATTTCCTTACAATGTGATCTCAGCTCAGCCACAGCCAACAGAATCAGGAATTAGAAACTAATGATAAAGCCGGTCCCATGAGGAATTCCTTCTGGTGAGGACGGTGGTGTCCACAGCCAATGCCTGTGATGTGCAGAGCTGATGGTACAGTCTGCCATTTCCACACTGAACCATGGGGACTGTATGTTCAATTCGGTGTTGTAACTTTTTATATTGTTCTTAGTTGTGGAGCTTCTAACTCTTTCACTGTATTAATTGATTTCAAGTAGTTTTTTGTTTCAAAATGTGTCAGAAAGCCACAAAAAACAAAAAGTTGATGTTTTGATTATTTTATGCATTTAATAATAACAATTTGAGCTGCTTTGTATATAAATGACATTATTTTTATTTATTAAAATTTTCTATTGTTATTCATTCTTGAAAAACACAAACATATAGAAAAATGTACATCTGCTTTCCTAAACTTCCTTTCTGGAAGTTTCCATCCCCAGTCAGCAGATGGAAATATTCATTCGTATTATATCTGACCGTCACGGCAAAAGGGTTAAGCCTGGTTTGTGGGTCCTGTCAGAGAGCGAGCTGCCTAATGTCTCCTCTGATAAATTCATTAACTGCTTACATTTATCAGACCTAGTATCTTTTGGTTTCAACCCCAAAACCTTATTGAAACAATTCCTTCTTTTTCTTTTTTTTAATTCCTTCTTTTTCATTTTACTTTATTGTTCCTTCTCAAAGTCTCAAATCTAATATTTATTTTCATTCATTGTCATGTAGTAACATAGATGCATAAGGCAAATGTTTCTTTTAACATTGCTTTATTTTTTCATTGTTACTACTATATATTACCAGTATTCTAAATTTCGGCTTTGATATTCTTTCATCCCCCAAATTTGTTTAATCAGAAAGTTTTGAATTTCTAGGTGCTTATGAGGATGTTATGTTGTTGTTTTCTATTTTAGTTGATTTCTAATTTTACTGCCTTGTGATCAGATAATGTACTCTGTGTTATTTCCATATTTTAGAATCTATTGAATTTTTTTGTGGTTTAACGTATGGTAAAATTTTGCAAATGCTTAAAGGCAATTTTCAAAACTTGTTTTGTTTTGAGGATATTGAATGTAATATCTACCTCTAAGTTCTACAGTATCGTTACTTAAGGGCCTTTATATGCTTGCTTATTTTTCTCTCTACTTAACCTGTCATTGTTGTTTTTCTGTGTCTACTCGTATTTTCTACAGCATTGTTTTTTTTATTTTGGAGCTGTTATTTGGTGCTTAAATATCCTTGAGAAATATTTATTGTGGGTTGCATTCTTTATTATTTTAAAGGATCCATTTTTTCTTTAACGCGTTTTGCTTTGAGTTAATAATTGCCTGATACTAACATTGCAAACCCTACTTTTTTTCATATGACTAGTATTTTTTTACTCTTTTACTTCCAACCTGTTTTGAGTCATTTCATTGTAAATATGTCTCTTGTATCTGGTTGATAATTATTTTACAGCCAATCTAATAGATTAATTTTTTTCTATTTCTTATATATGGCAAATATGTTGAGATTTAGTTCTGATCATACATTATTTTCTGGTTTTAGTGCTCCCATTTTTTTGATATGCCAAGAAAGAGAGATTTAGAGCATAATTTAAAGAAGCATAAAATACTGAAAAAATTGTTTTCTCCCTAGTTATTAGTTGCACTGATAACTACTTAGCTCTGGCTTTCTCTTCTACATCAAGGAGATTGCTGACCCTGAGACTTTCTTAGTGTCAGATCCCCAGAGTCATGTCTAATCTCCCTGATTTCCTAGCTCCAGCTTTTGATTTAGCATTTTGGATATTTTTCTGCTGGCATATCAAACATACACGTTATTTCCCCTTATGCGCGTCCCAACTAACTTCTCTGTGTGGGAAGAACTGCTTTATTTCTCTCTCTTCTGTTCACAGTGCTGTCTATCTTAAAGCCACGTAGTGTAATCATGTAGAAAAAGAGTTCATGATGACTTACGTATGTCCACAACTTTTAAAGTTATGTTTTCCTAGTTTTTTTTTAAGAGTTATTTGTTCAAATGGCGACTCCCTCTCCTTCCTTTAAAACTGAGAGCTTTAAAATCAAGGTTCATTGAATTAAGAAAATCTTAACTTCTCTTAAAGTCTTACCACTGACACAAACTTACCTCTAAGAGGAACTGTATCTTTCTTTTTTCCTCCTACCTTCCTTTCCCAATCTACATTATCATCACACACTCAAACACAACCTGGGTTTTAGAATTATGAATAACACAGTCTTTTCTCAATAGTAAGCTTGAGTACTATCCATCGAGTTTACAGAATAAATGTAATTTGCTGATAGATATTGAATAAATAGTGCTTTACCATGAACAGTCATTCTTATGGAAAAATTTGCTCTCAACTATGTGTATATTTTCAACTGAATACATAAATTTGGGCTGGCAACTTATCTATTTCAAGATCAAGATCATTAATTACTTTGTTCATCAACAGGAAAACAGAATTTCCGTATATCTTCAAACTTGACTTTTAGCCCAGATTTGGACAAATGCATGCCTTTTCTTTTAGTTCATTTACAGTTGAATTAGTCATAATTTCCTTTTTGTTTCCTTACACTCTGCAAAAACATCATCAGCTATTAACCATTGAATTTCCATTTTCTCACAATTTATTTAAGTTAATTTATATTCTCACTATCAATTCCTGTTAGCACAAAGACCTTGAAAAGGGACTAACCCTTAAACAAGTGAAAGTTAAAAAGATCGATTTTAACTTAGCATTTTATTTGTGCATGTGGTAAAAACTACAGTTTTAAAATATAATGTAATTTTGAAGGTTGCTTTTGGATCATTAAACCATTGAAATGTCTCCAAAGACTGATTCTCAAAGTTGTTGATTAAATGTGGTTTATTGCTTTTAATGCTATGGCAATATTAAAGATACATTTTGACTTTAATTTTTCTTGAAACTTTTCATATTGCAGTGTCTTCAAACATGAGTACTTAAAAAAAAAATCCTTTTGTTGGTTTATTGATTGGTAGTATGTCCTTAGGAGCTAGACAGCAGGGGATCAAATGCCTTCTCCATAATTCACTAGCCATTACTTAACCTCTCCTTGCCTCCGTTTACTTATCTGTAAAATGGGGGATAATAGTAGTTCCTACCTCAGAGTGTTGTTGTGAGAATTAAAAAAATAGACATATGCAAGGTACTTAGAAGAAGATCTGGTATTTGTGAGGACCACAATAATCTTAGCTATATTTTCCCTCAATATATAGTAGTAATTAAAACCACAGGCACAGGAGCTATGCTGACCTGGGGAACAAACTCAGTTCTACCTCATATTGTCAGTGTGACACAGGCAAGTCAGTTACTTGCTCTCTCCTCCAAACTCCCATCTTCCCCATTCTGTGAGGGCAATAATACATACTTGACTACATTAGATGAAAGGCTTATCATAATACCTAACACGTGGTGAGTACTCAATGAGTTGTACACAGAAACCCCAAATATGTTTTAGAAAGACTTTTAAATGCTTCTTGATAGAAAACAAAGAACAAGATTTCAGATTAAGGCGAAAAGAGGCAAAAAGTAATGCTAGATGGTAGATAGATGATAAGCAGATGATGGATGGATGGATAGATAGATAGATAGATAGATAGATAGATAGATAGATAGATAGATAGGAAGGAAGGAAAGAAGGAAGTTAATTTATATTCCATGGTATTTTTAGGTGTATGAAGAATATTACTCCCTTAAGTGCCAGTCTGTGGAGTTAGACAGCCATGAAAATCCCTTGCTCTTGAATCAATACAACTCTGTATTACTGTTTCTGTACTCCAAAGCCCAATTGGTCTAAATGTCCTCGTTTATCCACTTGCTAATTCCATGCTGACTCTCATACCCAGGCCTGACCTCCTGCAGGGCCGGCAAATGTCTATGTGGAAAACTCTCCTTCCAGAAGCAATTTCTTCACAAACAAGTCACCATTAAAAGTATTATTCTTTATAAAATGCCTATTCCTCGGTATTGTCAGAGTGACTGTATTTTGTGAATTGGTTTATTTCTTTCTTAACAGCTAAGTGAAGAATAGGGCACTACAGTGTGAACTCTGAATGCAGAACAGAATGAAGACTATTTTAAAAGTCCAGTTGATTTTCTGGAAGGTGCAATCCATTTAGCAGGCCCGGGGAGACTCAGAAAGTAACAACTTTTGAAGAATGCTGGATGTAATTTTCTTTAAATTTAAAATACAAAATAAAATTATTGTTTTGGAAATGCCTGTGATTTATAAACACAGCAGGAATAAAAATAATTATACACACCTTTAGAATTATGGTAAATTTTTGTTAAGTTATAGATCAAGAAATCATAACTTTAAAATAGTTCCTGTTTTGCCATGGTTAAAAATATCCCTTGGGGGGGGAAAAACGCACAAATTCAGGACTAGAATTTGAGTCATGACTTACAGAAATAGCATTCGAGTTCCACTTGAAACAGCAAGGGGAATAATTTGTATTCATAATTATGCTATACACATATTAGAAAAATTCTTACTGTTGTATGAAACTCAGAGCCTTGGGTTTCGTCTCTACCGATTCGACTACTAATCTCTCGTCTGGATTCTCTTGCCATTGTAGCACCTCGGTCAAAGCAAAGCATTTTCCATAGGAGGTATTTAGGCGTTTCTTTCTCAAAGCTCTTGCTGCTAATGTGAATGACCTTGTGCCACAGACCTGAGTCACTGTCATGTAACACTTGTGCTTTGAATAGTGAATGTTCCTGACCTACTATTATTGTTCCGCCTGCCTCTTGACTGTCTTAATCATGATTGCAATATTCCCAATTTATCTATTGTTTCACAAGAAGTGAAAACGTAATGACTTAAAACACTAATAAACTGTTGTTTTCTCTTGTAACTTCTCTGCCAGGAATTCTGGAGCTGCTTGGCAGGGCAGCCTTTCTGGCTCTGGGTCTCTCATGAGGCTGCAGTCAAGATATTTGCCAGGGCTACAGTCATCCAATGGCTTGACTGGGCTGGAAGACCTGCCTCCAAGAAGGCTCTTTCAAATGATTGGTAAATTGGTGCCAACTTTTGGCAGCAAGCCTCAGTTTCTCTCCACCTGGACCTTTCCATAGGGCTGCTGCAGAGTCTTGTACTACAGAATGGAGGCTTCCCTCAGCACGAGCAATCCAAGAGAGCAAAACAGAAGCCACTGGACTAATGTCAGAAGTCACACACTCTAATCTCCGTCATTCTCTATGTGTCACACCGTGTAGCCCCCATTCAATATGGGAGGAAACTATATGAGGGTACGAATACCAGGAGGTGAGGATCGTTAGGAGCCATCTTGGAGGCAGCCTTCCACATGACCTAAGAGCTTGCTCTGTTGTCCAATGTTAGACACCGTTTGTGTCTCCTGAACAAGGCTTTTCTATTTCCTAACAACAGTAGATGAGCCTGCACCTGTATTGTTGACTTTAGTGATTTATTAAAAATCCAAGTTCTGGCTACTCCTTAGGTTCACCATCGTGCTAAACTAGGACCCATGAAATTAGACATGTGCTTCTCAACTAAATCATCAGAAGTTAGTAGCTAGTATTAACTCTCAGTGAATCATTAGCTGGTGAACTAGAGCATCCTTTTCCCGTTTCAAGCTTAATAACATTACACTAGTCATTGTAAGCCTTTTCAGAGTCAGTAGGAGTTTTGTACAATTCCTTTCTTTTGGATAAAATATGTAAGGAAATATGAGGAAAAAATATTAACTTCACTGAAATTTACATTATTTAACCATAATGATGGAAAATCTTGTTTTTCCCAGTTGCACTTCTGCACTTGTTTTTCTTATAATTTTTATTTATTTGGGTTGTAGATTGTGACTCTCTACCCTGGGTTTACTCTTGAAGACAAGCCTTATATGGAGGAAGTTATTGGTTGCTTTTGTTAAAAGTAATTGTCTTGGAACTCATTGATTCAAATATGAGTTTTCCTTGATAAGGAGAATTTTACCCAACAGTAGAATGACTAATGGCACATAGCTCTAAAAACCAAGAATGTGGTAAACTGACTTAACCAAGGATTGTCATGATTCTATAAGCAAAGGTATTTATACAAGGAATGTTGTAATTTATACACTACTTTTACAACAAAACGTTTTTTTAATTCTTTGAAAACAACAACTATAATGAAAGGCAGATTATGTAAATAAATTATGTTGGATTTAGATTTGTAGACTTATTGAGCAGATATTAAATTTCAAAATATGAACAAATAGTAATTAATGACCTAAAATTGTTCTAAATGTATATTTTTGAACAAATCTACAATATCTAGTATAAATTAATCTTATAATTAATTTTATTTACTGTAATTTCAAGTAAAATCTATTAATACACATTAAAGCATAGAAAAACAAATTTATTTAAGAAGTACATCCCTGCATTAAAGTTGGAATCCTTAGAAGATATTATTAAACTGTATATCAGTGACTCAGTGAAATTCACTGGAGATAGCCTTTCCCATTAAAAATTCCTGAAACAGCTCATTGGGCAACGTATGTAAGTTTACTTCTGGTAATATCTAGTAAAGTACTCTTTTATTATTATTATTATTAGTAGTAGTAGTAGTAGTAGTTTCAGGTGTACAAAACAATGTAATAGTTAGACATTTATCATTTATATCCCTCACAAAGTGATAACCTCCCTCCCCCAATCTACTACCCGTCTAACATAGCACACAGCCGTTACATGCCCACTGTCTCTATTCCTAATGCTGTATTCCACTTCTTGTAAATATATATATAATTATAGTTGACATTCATTATTGTTCAGCTTCAGCTCATAGAATTTAAAACTGAAAATGCTGGACAAAAGGAACTAAAATATTTTCCCCTTCCTTTCCACTGGTCTTAAGCTTTCAGTCTGTACCCTGCTGGTTTTTTACCCATTCACCCTTTAGTGTTAGGAAAGGATAAACCAAGAAAAGACTATGTGAAAAGGTGGACAATAACAAGTCAAGAAAAAAAGGTAAGAGGCTCACTATGAACAATTAGAACATGCCTAGAAGTTGTGCTATTGACTGTGTCCCCTAAAAATGCATGTCAAAGTTCCTAATCCTCAATGTAAGGGACTTCGGATGTAGGGCTTTGGGGAGGAAATGAGGTTTAGATGAAGTCATGAGGGTGGGGCCCCGTGATGGGATTAGTGCCCTTATAAGAAGAGGAAATCAGAGCCCTCTCTCCACCATGTGCTAGGAAAATAGTTCTAACCAGACACCAAGTCTGTTGGCATGTAATCTTGGACTTCCCAGCCTCTCATACCACGAGAAATAAATGTCTATTGTTTAAGCTATGCAGTCTATGGTATTTTGTCATAGCAGCGCAAACTGACTAATACAGGCAGATACCTCAGGAAAGAATGTTCTAGGTAGAAGGAAGAGAATGTGAAAATCCCTGAGAGAAAATCATGCCTGGTGTGTTACAGGAACAACCAGGAGCCTGATATGGATGGAACAGAACGGAAAAACAAAGAATACTTCAACCAATAAAATATCCTTAAACATCATCAACCAAAGTGGCATCATTTAATCTGCTAACCCAAGAGACAAGCAATAACCTATAACCAAGGAAGGGTGTGGCTATTACTCTGGGAGCAGGAGATGTAGAGATTATTGCACCATTCCAGGACGCTTTCCCTAGGGGCTATTATGTCTTAATAACCACAGCAATTTTACCCTTAAAAGTAGCTCTGATTTGTATAATCTCTTGTTCATTCTAAGACTCAACCTCTCCTCTTTTCTCTAGAAGAAGAAATCAATCTCCATAATAGTCCAAACAACATAGTCATGTATGTAGTTATGAGTTCAACAAACTGATAAAATCCTGATGTTTTACTTTCCCTGGACAAACATACTGTGATTCCTTTTAAAAGCGCTATCAGCACTCTTAGATAACTCTCCAAGTTTGATAACCTATCATAAATTAGCATAAATGCCATGATCGGTTTGCTTTATGAATTAATATGCCTAAAGAGAATACCTTGAATTTTTAAATATAAATTTGGTATTTAAAAAAATACTTTGACTCATAATATATATATACATATATACACATCTATATATACTCATATGTATATATATATTTATAAATTGAACATCTATCAATTCCATGTAATGAACTGAGATTTACTTAACAGTCGCAATGAACTTGTGTGTGTATCTCTCATTCTTACACCCTCATAACCAACAAAGTCCAGCTGTAAACTGTGAGTCTGTCATCTTGTTTTCCATGACAATTTGGTGAAGGCTTGGGAAGATCATCAGATGCTGAGAAAACCAGAGGCGACATCAGCCTGAGGACTAGGTGTGAAAGGAATAACTCCCTACTGTCTTGCTTTCATTTCTTCCTCCTAGCTTCCACTTGACTCTCCAGGGTTGTTGAGGCTATTTTCATCCTAGACCTCTTTCTTAGTCAAAGGCTTTCTTGAGTTAGCCAAAGATTATAAACTAATTCTGTGTGTCCAGGCCCTGGAAGGCCAAGTCATTTCAACTCTGAGTCCCAAGTCCCCAGGCTGTCGGCACGTTTCTCTGACTTGGTTACAAACTGTGGGATTCTTACAACTCTCCACCCCAACCCCAGCGCAGCTTCAATAGTTTGCTAGAATCACTCGCAGAACTCAGGAAAACAGTTTACTTACATGTACACATTTATTATAATGGAGACAACTCAAGAACATCCCTATGGAAGGGATCCATAGGGCAAGACATGGGAGTTGGGGTGGTGGGGGGCTTCCATGCCTTCTCAGGGCTAATCACCTTCCCAGAACCTCAGTGTGTTCAGCAACCTGCAAGATCTCCAACTCCTGTTGTTAGGTTTTTGTTGTTGTTGTTGTTGTTGTTTGTTTTTTTAATTGAGATTGCATTATATAGACATGACTGATTAAATCATTGGCCAATGGTTACCGAACTCAATCTCCAACCCCGCCCCTCTGCCCAGAGTTTGAAGAGTGATACTGAAAGTCCTAATCCTCTAATTGCCTGGTTGGTTTTTCTGGTGACCAGGACCCATCCTGAAGCCATCTCAGGGTCTGCCAAGTCATCTCATTAGCAAAAGTCCGGGACAGTTGAAAAGTGCTAGTTGTGAACAACAAGATACTTATCACTTGAGAAATCCAAAAGTTTTAAGACTTCTGTGTCAGGAACTGGAGACAAAGATGAAACACATTTTTTCTATTATACCACACATACCCATCTCATGTCTTCCTTATTAGACACCATAACATGTTTAAGGTATCCTTACGAACCAGATTAAAGGGGCCCCCACTAGCCAAATCTGGGAATGATAAATGACAGAGGAGGAAAGTAGAATTCTCTGAAGTAGAATGCCAACTATTAAATGTTGAAGAAACAGTGGTGTTTATTCTATTTGGCAACAATCAGTTCAGGCAAAAATTGTCAAAGGACACTGGAACAAATGGGTACAAGTGTGATAAGAAATAGGATAGTTAAATAGTCTTAAGATGTCCCCTCCCCCACCCTGATGCTTATTAGCTAAAAGGGACATATAGTCATTTTACAATGGAGAAATATGGCAGTACTACCTAAATACAAGTGATTAATATCAACAGAAATGGGGCAAATCAATATCATGGGCCTCCTGACATGATGCTTTGCAAGTGGTGACTAGCCACAGTGTTCTCAGGAGCACTGGTGAAGTGCTCACGGTGCAGCACTGGTGCAGGGATCAAAATTCTTGTCAAAAATGTACTACCTGAATCTGTATAATTCTTGTCAAAAATGTACTACCTGAATCTAATCATGGAGGAACATCAGACAAGCCCAAATTGAGGATATTCTACATAATAACTGACCTATCTTCTTCAAAAATTGTCAAAATCTTGCAAAACAAACAAAAAAATATGGGAGAGGAACTGTTTTTGATTAAAAGAGACTAAGACATGACAACTACACACAACATGTAATCTTTGATTACATTACGGTCTGGCTTTTTAAATTTTTTCTTTAAAGACAATATTGGGACAATTGAGAAAAATGAAAAAGATTTTTAGATAATAATATTGAATCACAGTTAATTTTCTGATTTTCATAATTGTACTGTAGACATGTTAGACTGATTCCCACCCCCAACTCCCAGGAAATAAAGACATGCTGAAATATTTGGGGCAGAACCTGGCTTCATGTTTGTAACTAATCTTAAATTATATATATATATATATATATATATATATATATATATGTGTGTGTGTGTGTGTGTGTGTGTGTGTGTGTGTGTGTGACCACATATATATATATATGACCAACTATTAACAACAACTGGGGAGTCTGACTGAAAGATACATTTGAAATTATTTTGTCGTGCTCACTTCAGCAGCACATATACTAAAATTGAAATTATTTTGTAATACAAAGTTACATACAAAAGTTTGGCTGTCCTGCTTTTATTCAAGGCAGAGGAAATCTGTTGTCTTACCTGGACCTCTTATTAGGGCCTGGAAAGGGATCCAGTGAGAATATGGTGTGCCTTAACCAATTGCCCAAACCTCGGTAACTTAAAGAAGAGAAATTCGTTGTCTCATGGTTCTGAAGCCTGGGCGGATGAAATCAAGGTGTTGACAAAGCCACAATCCTACTGGACCCGCTAAGGGAAGAACACTTCCTGACTCTTTCAGCTTCTGGTGGTTGTCAGCATTCTGTGGCTGCATCTCTACTCTTTGCCTCTGTCTTTACACGGTCTTCTCCTCTGTGTTTTGTGTCTTCCATTCTCTTATAAGAATGCGTGTTATTTGATTTAGGGCCCACCCAGCTAATCCAGGATGACCTCATAGCAACATGTTTAATTCTATCTGCAAAGACTCTTTTCCCCAAATAAGGTCATATTCACAAGTTTGGAGGTTAGGATATAGATGTGTTGTTTGGGGACCATCATTCAACACACGACATATGGTCATATATATATATATATATATATATATATATATATATATATATATATTTTTTTTTTTTTTTTTTTTTCAAAATTCACATAAAATATTAGTTAAGACGTATATCTCTTTCCACTTCAATGTTTTCTTTGTCATATTTTTCCTTGCGTTTACAGTTGTGAGCAATTTGGGCATCCAATGGTAATTTCAGTTGGACATACATTTAGTGTGACGTTAGAAGGATATATTTATGGATATGTAGTCAGCTGTAAGCACAGTTCACTTACGGCTAGCACCAGGTGTAGGGTGGCTTCCAGAATTCCTTTTGTACTCACTGTGCTGATCACACGGTGCCATGATACAAAGGTGCAAAATCATAGCTATGTCATCGCACAAGTGTGTCCAGTCAGCACTAGAAGTAGAGGGGTCCATAAAAGGGAAAGGGCTTACATGCATGGAACAAGAAGTTAACAGGTGGAAACTTCTTCCAATCATTTGGCATACAAAATTGGGAGCAAAGGTTTAGTTCTCATCAAAGCCTTGTCCAAAAAAGAAGTCTCTCTTATCAACAATATACTTGATAATACAACATATAGAATTATAAACACAGAATGTGTATTTTCCAACATGGAAATTGAGCAAAATATATTCATCAGAATTCTTATGTTTTTAGGGTGCCAAATTTTAGTAATACTATGTAAACTATTAGTGTAACTGTGTGTGAAGTCACACATTTTATGCTTTCCAACATAGTACTTTGCATTTTAGCACAAATGCTGGATCACAAACTGGAGAAATCTGTCTGCTATAACCTAAGCAATATGCAAATACATTTTGACTCAGTGAAATGACTTGAAGTAGTACTAGTTCCAGTGACAAAATTTCTACTCATATCCATCGATAAGTCAGCAGCTCTAGTATTAATCTGATTATAATTATGTAACTCAGCACAATGTGTGACAATTAAAAAACTACATTTTCCTTCATTTCAGATTTTGTTTCTTTTTTTCAGAATTATTTATCCCAGCAAAATTCAAATATGGTTGTCAAGAAGTTTCCTAGTTGAGCCCCCAAAAAGCAATGTAAACTTAAGCAAAGACCGGAAGAAGTTTTAATATGCCAAAGACTCTTTTACCACCTAACAGGAGAAATTTCAATGGTCTAAATTACAAAGAAAGGAATCAGGATATTGAAGAAAAAATGGAAAATAGATATGCAACAACATTGTAAAAGAAAATTATTAGAATCAGTAAATTTTTTTGAAAATTAAAAAAAAAAATCAATTACAGTTGACCTACAATATTATATTAGTTTTAGGTGTATAACACAGTGATCAGACATTTATGTAACTTATGAAGTGATCACCCCAATAAATCTAGCACCTATCTGACACCATACATAGTTATTACAATATTACTGACTATATTCCTGATGCTATATCCTACATTCCCATGACTACTTTGTAACAACCAATTTGTACTTCTTAATCCCTTCTCCTTTTTCGTCATACTGGCTGCCTCCCTGTGTTTGCTTCTATGCATTAGGCAGATTTTCCATGCCTCTCATTCTTTGCTGGGTGGCCTTATATAGTCTTGTGTGGTCCAATGGTGCAGTCTCCCTGATCTCCTGTGTGCATGCTCCAGGAGTGTCCCTTGTGTGTTGTGTGTGTTCTCCTGTTGTAGTTGAGCCTCGATTGCTTTTGGCACATCAGTGGATAAGATTGACTCCTAGGCTGACTGACTGTGAGGACTGGCTATGCCCACAGTGTATGGGCTGCTGGGTGGGGGCTGACCCCTCAGAGGGGTATTTGCCCCCTTGGGCTCTTGTGCCTGTTGAGACCACCCTTTTTCATAGACCACTTTTGGGGCTAACCAGGTAGTGTTCTGGTGTGATCTGAAGCCAGCATCTGGGTGTGTTGTTTCTGGTGCCTCCTAGGAGGGGCTCCCATGCAGGCCACTTTCAGCCTTGCCTGTGACCTGCCAGGGGCTACCTGGTCGGAGCTATAAAGCTACACATATGTGGTTGGTTGCTGCCTGTGCTGGACCTGGAGGCATGTGTGGGTGTCGTCTCTGTGAACCAAGGCTAGGTGCCACCAGTATCAGGCTTGGGGCAGATTAGCAAACTGTCCAGGGCCCCCTAGGCCTGTTGCCACCTGTCGGCTGCCCATAAGGCTCAGCCACTGAAAGAGCCTCTTTAGGTGCTTGGGCCAGGCTGGTTGACCTGGTGTTGAGAGTGTCCCAGAGATACAGCACTAGCTGTGCAAGACTGGGTCCCAGGGAGTCATGAGGCGTGGCCCGTGGTTTTTACAAAGTTATTGCAGATTTTGGTCCCTGCACCAGTGCCGCACTGTGAGCACTTCACCAGTGTTCCTGAAAACACTGTGGCTAGTCACCACTCGCCTCAGGCCCGCAGCAAACTAAAGATATAAAGAACAGTGGCAGATTTGGGCCTGTTGAATATTTGTGAGATCTCATCTGTCATAATTACTACATCTTTTTCTTAATGTATTTTCTCACCATTAATTGAAGCTATACTTTATCTGAAACGACCAGCTAACATCACGACAGCGAGATCTTGGAGCACAGCCAGGCTTCTGGCATTTCCGTGGTCCTTGGTGCAACCCAACACCACTGTGAACAGGATGCTGCACCAGCTGTTGCGGTGAGCTGAGAGGGGCGTTTACAACCACTGAGCAGACAAGCACACAGCAGACTGTCCAAGCCAAGTTCACAATGCAGTGATGCCTTGAACAAAACATGATCTTGGTTAAGAGTTTACTAGTAGATGCTAAGGCAGACTTAGAAATACAGTCGTCATTTGCCGATAGGAAATTCTCCCCTGGTAAAATTTGACAATTCGTTAATTCATTTGTGTATACATTTCTGTCAATTACCCAATTTGGGATTTTAGAGTAGGTCAAGTTTTAAATCGCTCTTGCTGATAAAGAAGAAACAACTAGAGTGAGGAATAGAAAAAAGAAGAAAATGAAATAGTAGAGAAAGAACACTTTCTTTTGATTAAGGCTTGGAAAAGATAAACAAGGTTAAAAGGAAGAAAATGTAGCCCTTAGAGGAGGCATGAATGAGCTGGGTCATGTCCAAAAAAAAGCTGATGGAAATGAATTAGGAAAGTGAGAACGCGGTGGAAGCAGGAAGGAAGGGATTGGCACGTAGATGTCAGTATCTCTAAACCATCACATCAGAAAGGCATTAGCATTTGGATAAAGAAACAAAAAAGTCTTCTCAAAGAGAGACGGCAAATGTGTTAAGTAGTTAATAATACTGACCTTTCTCCTCCCCTTATCTACTAAAAATAAAATTTGGCTTCACTCTTGTGGTTTTCCAAAATGGTCCACTCTTGTTTCACTTATCTTTGGGGCTTTTGTGATGGGCTATTAGAAGAAGGAATCCACATTCCTGAAAGAGAACAATGTGAGTACCAGAGTCATCTGAGGATTAAAACTTTCATGGACATTTTTCAGAGGAGTTTTGGGAGGCGTGGCACAGCAGTGAGAAGCTGATGAGTGAGTGAAGGAGAATTGCAAGCATTACAGTAGAAATATGCTTCTTTCGTGGACTTCAGGAATTACATGTGAAGAAGTTAGATTATTATAAAATTATTTCTTTAGTCCTGTTCTGACCGCACAACTCATCTCAGCCTGGACCTCATGGACCACGACTCTATAAAAATTACATTTACTTGTGCATAATCCTCAGTTAATCCAGCAGCTGTGCATATATCATGTTGAAGCTGCAGTGAAGAGAGGGAGCCTTGATAGCGATTTAGGTGGTAAACAAAAATAATAGTACAGAACAAATTATCACTTGCCTTCATTAATCATCATTGATCTCATCCTAAGTGATAAAAGTTTCTTTTCTGCCTTGTGTAGTAAACATAAAAGTGTAACAGATTTAATTGGTTAATTTCTGACATCAGTTACTCTATTCTACTTTTTTTATTATAAATTCTCCTACACAAGAATTTTCATAGACATGACATCTACAGTTAGGCAGCTACTATTGTAGTTCTGAAAATTTTATTTTTCATAAGTTTTATTGTTCGCCTCAACTATACAGTTGCCTCTCACCTTCCACATATAGATTTCAGACGTATAGACACATCAACATACAAATAACCAGGCATATATACAGATATGCCTGCCCATTCTAGTCCCTCTCTCCCCCCATCCATTTGTGCCTGCCTCTGTTTTTCTTACACACATACACACACACACACACACACACACACACACACACACGTGCAGACATGATTTATATATTGGCACTGCTAAAAAGGTGGCAATGAGAAAGACTAATGACACATTACCCTTGGCAAAAGTCAAAAGGTTGATGGCAGTTCTTCTTTAAGCCTCACAGTTTTAGCCATTATGAGAAAGAGCCTGTGGTTTAAAATATAACTAGTGATGGTCAAGGTATCCTGTGGAAATCCAACTTGAATATTGCCACAGTGGGAGCCGAGTGAGTTCGATAAGAGACCTCGCTATAGCTAAAGAGCCAAGCTTCTAATGGCTGTATTTATGACTACTTGGATTTCAAATATATCAAGACTCCATGCCACCAGATGCAATAGGGGAAGCACAGCATTGAATTAGCATCAGTGGAGCCCTGCTGGAGAAGCAAGTATTTGGAGCAGTTCCTGGTCAGGCCTAGCCCAGATTTATGTGCAAGGGCTGTTCTAACAACAACATCTCATGTAGCAGCCTTCTCATTAGTTAGGCGGTCTTACCAGAGGTCGCACTGTTCAAGAAAAGTCAGAGCTGGACAGCAGTTAAAGTGGTCGGTGCACAACTGGACTCAGTTCTGAATATAACAAGGAAAAGCAGGAATTTTTACTAAAGGAGCAGACTGGGGCTGGTAGATAGAAAATTACTAAGGGGAAATACCAGGAGGAAGGGCAAGGGGAGATCCTGGCTAAACGGACCTAATAGGATTCTTGGTGAAGGCTGGCCAGGGTGGTCAGACCTCACCTGTGTTTTGCTGGAGGATGAAGAGCCTGGTTAGATATTGAGGGTGAGCCAACATTAGGAACGGAGTGCTCTGGCGGAACCAACTAAGCTGCACTCTTCATAGAACTGGACAATGCAGAGATGGATAAGAAAGCTCCAAAGCACAGGTCTACTTGAAAAAGAGCTCAGATGAGCTTGACTAAAGCTTATTAATGGAGAGAATCTTTGTCCATTATCTGTATCTGCATCCATGTTCTGAGACCCACCTGTGCGATTCAAAGGGGTAAATGTCAAGGACAGCTGCACATCTTGCCCTTTGCACTGGTCCCAAACATAAAGTCAACTTCTATCAAACTTCCTTGAAGCTTTTCATAATGGGTATAAAAATGTCCCCAAATTCTGTCTCAAATGTATGTTAGGAAGACATAATTTGCTATTGGAAATTTCTTCTCCTTTTACTTCTCTTATGCAATTGAATCTTTCTGAAGATGGCAAGACCACTATGAGAAATACAAAAAACGAACAAAACAAAACAAAACAAAAAACAAGTATTCTCTCAAGTTTTTGCTTTTCCATAAGTGTAGACTAGTCAACCAAGATAAACTCCATACTCTCCCTGACAAGACCCTTTCTTTACACTGAAGTTCCTAATTCTCCCCAGGAAATCCCATTGTAGCTTCTCTCAGAGTTTCCCAGAAGTATGATTCACAAGTTCAGTTCCATTTTATTTAACGCACACCCTAAAATATACAATCTTTTGCCTCAGACTTCATTGCAAAAGTCACTTTCAGTAAGATGATTTTCTACCTTGAGAATTAAGAATTAGTGAAATAGCTTTAGATCAGGGGTGTCTAAACTTTTTTCAACGTTTTTCACCAAGGGCCATATGCAGTAAAATACACAAACAGCCGGGCCACTGACTCAAGGTGAAGTACGTATTGCCTCACCTGGTTTATTTAAGTAAACTAAATATATTTTTGGAATTTGCTGCGGGCCAATAAAAAATGGATTGTGGGCCGCAGTTGGCCCGCGGGCCGCAGTTTGGACACCCCTGCTTTAGATAGAGTTCTAGTTCTTTCCTTAGCCGTGGCAGATTCAGAAAACTGACTGCTCTGTTGTGCTTAAGGTACCACTCCAGCACCATCCCCAGATTTAGACCCCTGGTGAAGGAGGGATATAGTGTCACAAATGGTCCTCTTCCTCCCTCCTGAGAATACACAATTCAAACTCCAGAGGCTGTAGCTTCCCTCAACAGAACACTTGTTGAGACACTTTTGTCCAACTGCACTAGAAGCATAATCTTTCATTTTTTGGTCATTCCTCTGATGGAAATGTGTTTGTCTAGCTTTGCTTCCCAAGGCAATTTCATCTTTCCATTGATTTTCCCATTTCCCCCCCATTTCCAACTTCTTTGTTATGATATTTCTGGGAAGAAAAGTAAATGTCACCATATTTAATTATGCTTTCCATACCTCTATTCACTAGAGATCTATGCCACTCGGAAGTTCACAATGTTATCTTACACTGAATTTTGCTGGCCCACATCAGTATTTTCCACCTCTTGCAAGGGTCAGAGACCATGACATTTGACTTAAGTTGAACGGGGTTTCAGTGTGAGAGCTTAATTTGATGGACGGGCATCTTCCCCTCACCTCCTGTGTTGAGATTTATGTGCAAAGCCTTCAGACTTTCACTGCTGTGTTAGGACTTGTAAGCACTGAGAGACTGCAGACATTCCACAGATTCCACTTAGTTAAATGAGTCATGCGTTACTCAGGTTCAAATTATAGTCACCATTGAATAACAGACTCACCCTCTTCTCTGTGGTTAACTGGTATTGATGTGTCTCTTACATATATCTTATTTTCACTATGTTGCTAAGTGTAAAATAGTGACACAAAACCGAATATCTACATCAGCACATTCTCCACTGTCTCCTTAAGAATCATTTCTAATATTTTATATACCATACACTCTCTTTTCTCAATTAAAAGATTGTTACTAAGCAAAGAAAACTAAATGTAGTCTTAAAAAGTCATAAAATGAGAATTAACATTCTTTATAAATTTATTTTAAGAGAAATTGAAAGTCTCATGAATTAGCCAAATTAATATTCATTTTATCACGTATCCTAGGTTTTGGTGCCATTCCCTCGGAATCAGTTTGCTAATGGAAAAAGAGATTCATGATAATGTAACTTGATTTATATTCATTTGAAATGTGTAATTTTTGAAAGTTACAATTGGAAATAAATAATGAATAAATCTACATGTTAGCAATATTTTATATTATTTAACCAAGTTAATCCATTGATACATTTCTTAAGAACATTCTCAGAAAGAAAGATTAATGGATACCTAGGTATGTTTAATAATATCCATGTGAGAAGTCATGAAAGTATTTTTAAGGGTGCTTTGATAGAAAAAAATATATAGAATTTGATGTTATCTTCTCCATATTTGTATGGATTGAGGCCCTGGCTGGCAGTGGCTCAGATGGAAGTTTAAGGAGAGAAAAGTGTCAAAAATTCCAGAAGTCTAATGAATGTCTCTTCCTGATGGCCTCATTCCATGTTATCTTCTTTTTCTAAAGTGACACTTCTATTTTCCTAGCAGATTTATAAAACAAGTACCTTTTTTATGTTTTTTGTACCTTATTGCAATTGTTTGTATTTTATATTATTTTCTCCTGAAATATTCAGTTTTTAAGTCATTAAAATTGTTGTGTATGCTTAATTTAAATACAATTTTTAATTAATTCCCTTATTTTAAAAACCTTGACACACTTTGCTTGGTCTATCCAGTTTGAAAAATATTACTTAAACTAATTAGTTAATAAAGCTGGAATCTTTTTCACTTCTCACACACACAAAAAAAATAGATTTATTTCCCATGTACATCAAATAATGGAAATTGAACAAATGTTCACAGCTGCCAACCCATCAACTTTCTGCAGATGCCATTCAAAACATACATTTTTAAGAGGCACACATATGGGCTTTATATCATGCTTATGTAAGCATTTGTGAATTAAACGCCAAAAAAAAAAAAAAAAAAAAAAAAAAAGGTTCTGTTCCAAATATAGTTACATCTTTCACCTTAAAGAAATCCATAAAAAGTTAATACATCAGCTTTTGGTAGAGTTAATGTACGCCACTTAACTGCAGTATGTT